>NC_064859.1:31352920-31520420 GCF_024139225.1 Suncus etruscus | reverse complement strand
TATAATATTCAAATCAGTGTGCATACACAAAGGATTTTTATAGTAACTTTTATATATTCCTCTTCATGGTTACTACATATACAATAAAATCTGGAACAGAGACATTTCAAAGAAAAAATTTTAAATGGAGAGTCACCTGGAAAAACAAATCTTATGAAAGACAAAAACAAATTTTAAATCAATGATGCAAGCCAAAAAGAAAGGTAGAATAACAGTAAATAATTATCCCAAATATGAACAATTTGAATTTACCAGTCCTAAGACACAGTAGTTTATGGATAAAATCATAATCTATCAATAAAATTTATACAATAGTCCTCGTTAGATATAAAGATAAACATAATCTAAGTGTAAAATACTAGAAAAAATATACAAAACATAGAAAAAGACAAAGAAAAATACAGAACCTATATCACATGGTTCTTTGATCCCTCCAGGAGTGAATCCAGAACACACTGCCAGGTATGGGGAAAAAGGCAACAAGATACAAAGATATATTGATCAAGGGATCAATTTATATGTAAGTACTTTAAAGGTACTTATATGTATTTATATGTATATAACCAAAGGTGCATATGTATATGCATCCAAAGGTGCATATACAAACAACTAGAAACAGACCTTAAGATACACTGAAAACAATACAATAATTGCAGTGATTCTCAGTGCATCTCTTATCTCTTCATTCCTGTGAATAGATTATCCAGACTTTTAAAAATCACTAGTAAACAATAGCTTTACACTAAGTAATTACTGATATGGACTTAGTAGATTCTTCTAGTTACTATTTTTAACTGTCTTCAAGGTTCATATATGACATTGTACTGAAGCCAGGAAGTTATTGTGCATTTGTATTCCAACATCTGAACACAGATGTTAATTGAGGGTAAATACAGGCTTAAAGTCAAAGACTGGAAAGCATTCTCACAGACAAACATTTCCATTCAAAATGCTGGGGTGGCCATACTAATATCAGATAACATAGACTTCACATTTTAAAAAGTGATCAGGGTTGGGGGTGGTAACATTCAGGTATCCTGATAATGTGGGAGAATGGGTAATATGTATCCAAACTACAGACTTAAGTGAAAACATGAGAGTCAGACTACAACTACCAAAATTTAAAATGTGCCCCTCAAGGTCTCAGGCTGGTGCAGCTGGAGATAGTTTGGGCACACTGGTGGAGGAAAGTTGACACTCTTGAAGGGATTGATGCTACAACATTATCTTCCTTAAGCCCAACTATTAGTAACTTTGTAAATTATGACTCCTTCATGAAATTAAAAAAATTGTTTTAAAGGTTATAAGGAACAAGGACGAGCACTTCTAATGATCAAGGGATCAATACAGCTATATGAACTCACACTACTAAACATATATGCACCTAACAATGGGCCATAAAAGTACTTAAAACAGGGGCCAGCGCTAGGGCGTTTGCCTTGCACAAGGCTGACCCAGGATGAACCTGAGTTTGATCCCCAGCATCCCATATGGTCCCCCAAGCCAGGAGTGATTTCTTAGCGGATACCAAGAGTAAACCCTGAGTGTCACCGGGTGTGGCCCCCCCAAAAAAAAAACCACAAAACTTAAAACATTTGCTAATAGATAAGGAAGAAGATAATGACAGCAGCATAATACTAGGAGAATTTTTATTTATTTATTTATTTATTTATTTATTTTGCTTTTTGGGCCACACCTGGTGATGCTCAGGGGCTACTCTTGGCTATACCCTCAGAAATCGCTTCTGGCTTGGAGGACCATATGGGATGCCGGGGGATCGAACCGCAGTCCGTCCTAGGTTAGAGCATGTAAGGCACACACCCCTGCTTGTGCCACCTCTCAGGCCCCTCTAGGAGAAATTTTTAACAGTATCACTGCTGAGTAGGATTAGATAAAAAAGACAAGAACTTAGAATTGAGTAAGAAAAGTTTCTTAATATATGGTGCTGGGAAACTACATAACAATATGCAAAATAACAAAATAAGATCACAACCTCACATCATACACAAAACTTAATTAATGTACCAAAGAGTTAAATGTCGTTAGACTTGATTCCACACAATACATTGAAGAAAACACAGGCAAAACAATTTATAATATTGGCTCCCGTGATGTACTCAGGAATTCAATTCCAAACAAGGAAAACAAAAGAAAAAATCAGGATTAAATCAAACTAAAAAAGTTTCTTCATTTTATTTATTTTTTTTTTCCCAGAGGATTCTTAATGAAATTTATTTTTTTCTGGTGGAGTAAAAGTATCTTTTTTTTTTCATATTTTTTTTTATTTAAACACCTTGATTACATACATGATTGTGTTTGGGTTTCAGTCATAAAAGGAACACCACCCATCACCAGTGCAACATTCCCATCACCCAAGTCCCAAATCTCCCTCCTCCCCACCCAACCCCTGCCTGTACCCTAAACAGGCTCTACATTTCCCTCGTACATTCTCAATATTAGGACAGTTCAAAATGTAGTTATTTCTCTAACTAAACTCATCACTCTTTGTGGTGAGCTTCCTGAGGTGAGCTGGAACTTCCAACTCTTTTCTCTTTTGTGTCTGAAAATTATTATTACAAGGGTGTCTTTCATTTTTCTTAAAACCCATAGATGAGTGAGACCATTCTGCGTTTTTCTCTCTCTCTCTGACTTATTTCACTCAGCATAATAGATTCCATGTACATCCATGTATAGGAAAATTTCATGACTTCATCTCTCCTGACAGCTGCATAATATTCCATTGTGTATATGTACACAGTTTCTTTAGCCATTCGTCTGTTGAAGGGCATCTTGGTTGTTTCCAGAGTCTTGCTATGGTAAATAGAGCTGCAATGAATATAGGTGTAAGGAAGGGGTTTTTGTATTGTATTTTTGTGTTCCTAGGGTATATTCCTAGGAGTGGTATAGCTGGATCGTATGGGAGCTCGATTTCCAGTTTTGGGAGGAATCTCCATATCGCTTTCCATAAAGGTTGAACTAGACAGCATTCCCACCAGCAGTGGATAAGAGTTCCTTTCTCTCCACATCCCCGCCAACACTGTTTATTCTCATTCTTTGTGATGTGTGCCATTCTCTGGGGTGTGAGGTGGTATCTCATCGTTGTTTTGATTTGCATCTCCCTGATGATTAGTGATGTGGAACATTTTTTCATGTGTCTTTTGGCCATGTGTATTTCTTCTTTGTCAAAGTGTCTGTTCATTTCTTCTCCCCATTTTTTGATGGGGTTAGATGTTTTTTTCTTGTAGAGTTCTGTCAGTGCCTTGTATATTTTGGAGATTAGCCCCTTATCTGATGGGTATTGGGTGAATAGTTTCTCCCATTCAGTGGGTGGCTCTTGTATCCTGGGCACTATTTCCTTTGAGGTGCAGAAGCTTCTCAGCTTAATATATTCCCATCTGTTAATCTCTGCTTTCACTTGCTTGGAGAGTGCAGTTTCCTCCTTGAAGATGCCTGTAATGTCCTGGAGTGTTTTGCCTATGTGCTGTTCTATATATCTTATGGTTTTGGGGCTGATATCGAGGGTCTTTAATCCATTTGGATTTTACCTTTGTACATGATGTTAGCTGGGGGTCTAAGTTTAATTTTTTGCAAGTGGCTATCCAATTGTGCCAACACCACTTGTTGAAGAGGCTTTCCCTGCTCCATTTAGGATTTCCTGCTCCTTTATCAAAAATTAGATGGTTGTATCTCTGGGGAACATTTTTCTGAGTATTCAAGCCTATTCCACTGATCTGAGGACCTATCCTTATTCCAATACCATGCTGTTTTGATAACTGTTGCTTTGTAGTACAGTTTAAAGTTGGGAAAAGTAATTCCTCCCATATTCTTTTTCCCAATGATTGCTTTAGCTATTCGAGGGTGTTTATTGTTCCAAATGAATTTCAAAAGTGTCTGATCCACTTCTTTGAAGAATGTCATGGGTATCTTTAGAGGGATGGCATTAAATCTGTATAATGCCTTGGGGAGTATTGACATTTTGATGATGTTAATCCTGCCAATCCATGAGCAGGGTATGCGTTTCCATTTCCGTGTGTCCTCTCTTATTTCTTGGAGCAGAGTTTTATAGTTTTCTTTGTATAGGTCCTTCACATATTTAGTCAAGTTGATTCCAAGATATTTGAGTTTGTGTGGCACTATTGTGAATGGGGTTGTTTTTCTTAATGTCCATTTCATCCTTATTACTATTGGTATATAGAAAGGCCATTGATTTTTGTGTGTTAATTTTGTAGCCTGCCACCTTGCTATATGAGTCTATTGTTTCTAGAAGTTTTTTGATAGAGTCTTTAGGGTTTTCTAAGTAGAGTATCATGTCATCTGCAAACAGTGAGAGCTTGACTTCTTCCTTTCCTATCTGGATTCCCTTGATATCCTTTTCTTGCCTAATCGCTATAGCAAGTACTTCCAGTGCTATGTTGAATAGGAGTGGTGAGAGAGGACAGCCTTGTCTTGTGCCAGAATTTAGAGGGAAGGCTTTCAGTTTTTCTCCATTGAGGATAATATTTGCCACTGGCTTGTGGTAGATGGCCTTCACTATATTGAGAAAGGTTCCCTCCATTCCCATCTTGCTGAGAGTTTTGATCAAGAATGGGTGTTGGACCTTATCAAATGCTTTCTCTGCATCTATTGATATGATCATGTGGTTTTTATTTTTCTTGTTATTGATGTTGTGTATTATGTTGATAGATTTACGGATGTTAAACCAGCCTTGCATTCCTGGGATGAAACCTACTTGATCGTAGTGGATGATCTTCTTAACGAGGCATTGAATCCTATTTGCCAGGATTTTGTTGAGGATCTTTGCATCTGCATTCATCAGTGATATTGGTCTGTAATTTTCTTTTTTGGTAGCGTCTCTGTCTGGTTTAGGTATCAAGGTGATGTTGGCTTCATAAAAGCTATTTGGGAGTGTTTCTGTTTGTTCAATTTCATGAAAGAGTCTTGCCAAGATTGGCAGTAGTTCCTCTTGGAAAGTTTGATAGAATTCATTAGTGAATCCATCTGGACCTGGGCTTTTGTTTTTCGGCAGACATTTGATTACTGTTTTAATTTCATCAATGGTGATGGGGGTGTTTAGATATGCTACATCCTCTTCCTTCAACCGTGGAAGATTATAAGAGTCCAAGAATTTATCCATTTCTTCCAGGTTCTCATTTTTAGTGGCGTAGAGTTTTTCAAAGTAGTTTCTGATTACCCTTTGAATCTCTGTCATATCAGTAGTGATCTCTCCTTTTTCATTCCTGATACGAGTTATCAAGTTTCTCTCTCTCTCTTTCTTTGTTAGGTTTGCCAGTGGTCTATCAATCTTGTTTATTTTTTCAAAGAACCAACTTTTGCTTTCGTTGATCTTTCGGATTGTTTTTTGAGTTTCCACTTCGTTGATTTCTGCTCTCAGCTTTGTTATTTCCTTCTGTCTTCCTATTCTTGGGTCCTTTTGTTGAGCATTTTCTAGTTCTATTAGCTGTGTCATTAAGCTACTCAGGTAAGCTCCTTCTTCCTTCCTGATGTGTGCTTGCAAAGCTATAAATTTTCCTCTCAGTACTGCTTTTGCTGTGTCCCATAAGTTCTGAGAGTTTGTGTCTTTATTGTCATTTGTTTCCAGGAACCTTTTTATTTCCTCCTTGATTTCATCTCGGACCCACTGGTTATTGAGCATGAGGCTGTTTAACTTCCAGGTGTTAAAGTGTTTCTTCTGAGTCCCTTTGGAGTTCACAAATAATTTCAGAGCCTTGTGGTCAGCGAAGGTAGTCTGCAAAATTTCTATCCTCTTGATCTTATGGAGGTATGTTTTATGTGCCAGCATGTAGTCTATCCTGGAGAATGTCCCATGTACATTGGAGAAGAATGTGTATCCAGGTTTCTGGGGATGGAGTGTCCTATATATATCCACTAGGCCTCTTTCTTCCATTTCTCTCCTCAGGTCTAGTATATTCTTGTTGGGTTTCAGTCTGGTTGACCTGTCCAGTGTTGACAAAGCCGTGTTAAGGTCCCCCACAATTATTGTGTTGTTGTTGATATTATTTTTCAGATTTGTCAACAGTTGTATTAAATATTTTGCTGGCCCCTCATTCGGTGCATATATGTTTAGGAGAGTGAATTCTTCCTGCTCTACGTACCCCTTGATTAATATAAAATGTCCGTCTTTGTCCCTTACAACCTTCCTGAGTATAAAGTTTGCATTATCTGATATTAGTATGGCCACTCCAGCTTTTTTATGGGTGTTGTTTGCTTGGATAACTTTTCTCCAGCCTTTTATTTTGAGTCTATGTTTGTTCTGACTATTCAGGTGCGTTTCTTGTAGGCAGCAGAAGGTTGGATTGAGTTTTTTGATCCATTTAGCCACTCTGTGTCTCTTAACTGGTGCATTTAGTCCATTGACGTTGAGAGAAAGAATTGTCCTGGGATTTAACGCCATCTTTATTTCAAAATTTGGTGTGTCTTTTGGGTAGTCTTGTCTTAGATTAGGTCTTTCAGTTTTTCTCTTAAGACTAGTTTTGTGTCTGTGAAGTTTCTGAGCTGTTTTTTGTCTGTGAAACCATGTATTCTTCCATCAAACCGGAAAGTGAGTTTTGCTGGGTATAGTATTCTGGGTGAAGCATTCATTTCATTCAGTCTTGTCACAATATCCCACCACTGCTTTCTGGCATTGAGTGTTTCTGGTGACAGGTCTGCTGTAAATCTCAGGGAAGCTTTCTTGAACATGATTTCCCCTTTTGATCTTGCTGTTTTCAGAATTCTGTCTCTATCTGTGGGATTTGTCATTGTGACTAGGATGTGTCTTGGGGTGGTTTTTTCTGGGGTCTCTTTTGGTTGGTACTCTTCGGGCATGCAGGATTTGATCACATATATTCTTTAGCTCTGGAAGTTTCTCTTTAATGATGTTCTTGACCATTGATTCTTCCTGGAAATTTTCTTCCTGGGTCTCTGGGACTCCAATGATTCTTAAGTTGTTTCTGTTGATCTTATCATAGACTTCTATTTTCGTCTGTTCCCATTCTTTGACTAATTTTTCCATTGTCTGCTCATTTGCTTTAAGTTTTTTGTCCAATCTCTCCTGCTGTATGGAATTGTTATGTATCTCATCTTCCACAGCACCAAGTCTATTCTCAGCTTCTGATACCCTGTCCCAGAGCTTATCCATTTTGTCATTCACTTCATTTACTGACTTTTTCAGTCCTGTTAGTTGACATGTTATTTCAGTTTGGAGTTTTGTCATTTCTGCCTTCATATTTTCTTGGTTCTTATTAGTGTTCTGTTCAACTCGATCCATGGTTTCTTGGAGTCTGTTGAGCACCTTCCATATTGCTAGTCTAAAGTCCTTATCTGAGAGGTTGATTAGTTGTTCAGTCATTATCTGGTCCTCAGAATTGTCATCTTCATTCTCTATGTCTGATGCTGGCCTGCGTTGTTTCCCCATTGTCACACTTGTATTGTGGGTTTTTCTACGTGTTGTAGTGGTATTCATTGTCTATATGATGTAGGCAGCACACTCCTCTGGCTCCTCCCTTTCTGGATGGGCTGACTTGCCTCTAAGGGAGGGGAGTCCTCCGTGGATGAAGCCTCACACTGGGTCAAATATTAGGCCCGAGCATGCAACAGAGAAGACAGTCCAGAGAGAAATGTTTGCTTCTGTGATATAGCACCGTTCTTAGTGTGATTTTTCCTTCTTGTTGCAATGGTATTCTTTCCTTAGAATGAGTGCACGGCCGCGTAGCGGAGCGGAGCGGCCTTGCTCTGTTGGAGCCTCTTTTTGCCCCACTCGCAAGAGTTTCACGCAAGAGGACAGTAGACAGACATAGACAGGTCACACTCACAGTCTTTCACAGTTGAGTCCCACTGGGCCGGTGTACTTTTGCGGATTTTCCCCGCCTGGTGTCACACACAGGGAGCCGGCTTTTGCCCAGATAGCATTGTTATCTCTTCCCGAATGTAGTTTCTTTGGAGTTAGCTTCCCAGGGCTCTGAGGAGAGCTTCCAGAGTTCAGGAAAGACAGAGAAGGGTAGGACAGGGCTCTTTTCCGGTGCTCAGTTCCTCAGAAGAAGCACAGCCCGGTGGAGATTCTGCAGGTAGAGCAGTCAGCACTCTGCCTGGAAACCCCCACCTGCAGCCATTTCTCACTCACTCACTCACTGGCTCGCTGGGTAGCTTCTGAATGTAGTTTCTTTGGGGTTCGCTTCCCAGGGCTCTGAGGAGAGCTTCCAGAGTTCAGGAAAGACAGAGAAGGGTAGGACAGGGCTCCCTTCCGGTGCTCAGTTCCTCAGAAGAAGCACAGCCCGGTGGAGATTCTGCAGGTAGAGCAGTCAGCACTCTGCCTGGAAACCCCCACCTGCAGCCATTTCTCACTCACTCCAGTTTCTTCATTTTAAGGGAAGCTATCACTAACAAAAAGGCATTCTACATGATATGTGACTATTTCCTGGGAGACTATTTTTTAGAAAATTCCTCCCAGGAAATAGTCATATATCATACATGTGACAAAAAAATATTATCCAAGATAAATTAAGCATTCATAAAACTCAAGACCTACATGAGCTTTAAGATTTATACTTTCTCTCCAATCCTTCAATTTTTGTTTCCTTTTCTACTTCCTTGAGGTGTGCTATTAAGTTGAGATTTTTCTTCTTTCCTGATGTAATCATATATTTATTGCTATAAATGTTCCCATTAGCACTTTTTTGTGTGTCTCATGTGTTCTGATAATTCATGTCTTCATAATTTATTTCCATGATTTTTATTATCTTATTGACCCAACAATTATTCAAAATCAAATTACTTAGTCTCTAAAAGATAAAAAGAGGGAACTAACAATATTCTTCAATGGAAAAGAATCAATTCACAAAGGAAGACAGGAGAAGAAAGGAGCAAAAAATTTGCATAAACATAAAAACATGAACAATACAGCAGTAGTAAGTTCTTACCTCTCACTAGTTATCTTAAATGTAAATAAATGGAACTTTTCAGTAATAAAAGATATGGAGTGACAGAAAAGGAAAATAAAAAAACCCTTAATTACATGATTCCTATAAGAGATTCACTTTAGCTTGAAAAAAACACAAGCTGAAAGTGAAGGAGTGGAGGCCAGAGCTAAAACAGCAGGTAGGGAGGGACATTTGACTTGCACGCAGCCAATCTGTATTTAATCTCCCACCAGGAGTGATCCCTGAACACAGAGAAAGGAGTAAGCCTTGAGTACCACCAGATATGCCAAAACATCTCCCCCAAAAGAATGAGAAGGTGAGTAGAAATGAGGAAGCTTCAGCTGAATGGAGACAAATGGTCCAATGGTCAAATGGTTAATGAACCAAATATAGTCAAAAGATAAACACCCCTGTCATCTGTACAGGTTGTTCAAAGTACTTTCAATTGGTCAGATTAATTAACCTGAAAAACAGTTGCTTATTGAGCTTGAGAAGTTATTGTAAAAGAATACTTAAACTTACTACACACACAAGTAAAGGTTAATTACAATTTTGCGAAGGAGGAAACAGACACAGTAAGATCAACTTCAACCCAGCAGCACTGGGTATTTAACCACTATTGAACTCCTGGCTCTAGGCTCTTTTTTCTCTATCCCAAGATATCAGCAACATCCCTGGGCACCTGCATTTTGGCAGTGTGGCCCCATTCCCCCATTCTTCCTGTGCAACTTGATCTTACCTGCAAGACCCCTCCCATTCTTGGGAGGGGTCTTGGGAAGGTTAGATAAGGCCTTTGACCAGAGGGATTAGGGAATTTGCCAGCATGGAGATTGGAGATGAAAGAAGTTAAGACGAAGGGCAAGTTAAGAATGGCAAATGCTTAAATAGGCATATGATATAGGTCACACACATGATGGCCAGGGCAAATAAAACTGATATTTCCTGATGCCTGTCTCTGGATGAGTTTTCTACCCGCTGTGACCACCTGAAGTTGCTGACCCTCCGGTTAATGGGGGATGGAGCCACGTGGCTGGGGCCTAAGGACAAAGGCCTTCATCTCCATCCAGCTCCATCTTAAGGGCCTTCTTTATTATTTTAAACAACAGCAATACACATTAAAATTTTTTAAGCTGATATTTCTTTTTTTTTTTTTTTTTTTTTGGTTTTTGGGTCACACCCAGCGGTGCTCAGGGGTCACTCCTGGCTGTCTGCTCAGAAATAGCTCCTGGCAGGCACAGGGGACCATATGGGACACCAGGATTCGAACCAACCACCTTTGGTCCTGGATCGGCTGCTTGCAAGGCAAACGCCGCTGTGCTATCTCTCTGGGCCCTAAGCTGATATTTCTAAAGCTAAGCAAAATGAATGTGTATAAAATTATCTGTAATCATTCATTGCAAAGGAAAACTAATATAAATATAACTAGCATAAATATCTACCAAGAGAGCAAATCAGTAACACAGAGGTATTTTAATGCTTTTCATGCTAAAGCACAGAATCTGATCCCCAGCATAGCTTGGCTTCCTAAGCATTGCCAGAAATAATGATTTCACCCTATACCAGCAAAGAGCCAGAAGTAGCCCCAAGGCACATATACTTATGGCTCTCAAACAAAAAAATATGAAACTCAAACAAAATATCAAATCAAATTACATAGGGGGTTGTTATGGTGGTAGGAAAACAGAAACATCTATTATGAGAAAGCTAGAGTTTAGAAGCACAATTCTGTATAATCAATTGGGAAAAACAATATACAAGCATAATTTTCAAAATTCTATCTATCTCCCTAGTTCTGTAATAGGAACAGAAAATAAATCAACAGTAGCATTTTTTTTCCACAGCCAGATCTCATATGAGTTTTATGGTGCAAATGGAGAGGCAGAGATGGATGCCAGATATTTGGTTAATACAATTGGTCTTTTAAATCTCACCTGCATGAGGGATAATTTATCAGGTAATAAAAATAGATCAGGAAGGGGATAACTAAGGCATAAACTATAAAGAAATAGGTAGTTTCTTTTGATCCCACACCCACATCTTCTGATAGATGACAGAAGTGACACGTTCTCACACAGTGTATGCATGGCCAGAGAATAGAGGAAAAGCCAAAAGTACAAAGAATTAGGAGGCAATGGACAGCTAGAGGCAGGTGGTTCTTGGAGCCTCAGTGCTTAAAGCACCAGACATCAGACATCAGATCAAGACCAACAAGGCAGGAACATCTGAGTTTCGGTGTGCTATTTTTACACAGTTTCCACAAGGATCCACCTAGAAAGTTAGCTGAAATTTATGGTATCACATGTATCACTAACACTCAGTGTTAGTCCTTAATACTATTCCCCAATTAAATGAAGCAGGACAACAACTGCCATTTAATCACAAGCCCAGCTTCATAGCTTCACCACTAATTTGGGAAGAGATGGGGTCCAAGCTACTAAAACTCCTGGGTACACCAGTCCTTGGGCTCAAAAACTCTGGAGCCCTCTAGAGATGGGAGCAGGCTGAGTCCTGCCCTACTGAAAACCTGGCAGTCGCATCCACAACCCGCACCAGGCACTATGCAAGTAATCCATCTTCACTTCTTTTTTGTTTTGTTTTGTTTTTTGTTTTTGGGCCACACCCGGCTGTGCTCAGGGGTTATTCCTGGCTCTATGCTCAGAAATTGCTCCTGGCAGGCACGGGGGACCATATGGGATGCCGGGATTCGAACCAATGACCTCCTGCATGAAAGGCAAACGCCTTACCTTCATGATATCTCTCCAGCCCCCCATCTTCACTTCTTCATGACTAATCTCTGCCGAGATGCCAAGCTGATGAAAAATTCCAGGTATACAAGTTTTGAGGCTGAAAAGTCTGGTGTCTTCCAGAGTGGGGACGGGCAATCTGTCCCCAACCTCCAGACTGTAGAAAGCCCCACATCTCACAGTTGCCACCACGTAGGCCTAGCTTCACAGCTTTACCACAAATCTCGGAAGAGATGCAAACTAAGCTGATGCAACTCATAGATAACCAGTTTTTGGGGTATAGACTCTGAGGCCCCCTCACAAAGGGGGAGGGTTGAGATTTTTATAGATCTAGTTTTACAGATCTAGCCCTGTGACACTTTCAGATTTTACAATATCAACAGCCCAGTAGGAGCACACCAAATTGGACAGGAAAGTAGTATAGAAGACAACTTAAGCTCAAGAAACAAAAACAAGGGCTGGAGTGATAGCACAGCAGGTAGCGCGTTTGCCTTGAATGTGGCTGACCCTGGTTCGAACCCCGAATTTCAATATGGTTCCCCAAGCCTGCCAGGAGTAATTTCTAAGCTCAAAGCATGAGCAACACTGCGTGTGGGCCCAAAACAAAATAAACAAAATAGTGACACAGAAGGCTTAGCTAATAATAAATAACTTAGTAAACCCTCAAACAATGACTTTAATGATTCTTACCTTGAGATTTAACAAATTTCATTCATTTGATCTTTTTCAGTATTTTTCAATCATTCCATTAGTTATTTTGTTGTAACAAGCAATATAAAATAAATTATTTGTGCCTTCTAAAGGGGATGGGTGGAAAACGGCACAATGAGGGAAGGAATGTCACAATGATGGTGGGATTGGTGTTGGAATTGTAATTGCTAGAATAACTGCATTGTGAACAACTTTGTAAATCACAGGATTTAAATAAAGTTTTAAAATAGAAAAAAATAAACAAAGCAAGATAGTTAACTTCATAATTGATGGGCAGAAGAAAATTATATTGGTACTAAAACATCAAGATTCAAGGCTGTCAGGAAGGTTACAAATGCTAAGAGGACAAAGGAAATATAAAGTAGAGGCTGGTGTGGTGGCTCAAGCTGTAAAGTATCTGCCTTGTGCATGCTAGCTTAGGATGGACCACGGTTCAACCCCCCGGCATCTCATATGGTTCCCCCAAACCAGGAGCAATTTCTGAGTGCATAGCCAGGAGTAACCCCTGAGTGTCACCGGTGTGACCCCCAAAACCAAAAACCATATAGATTGCTAATATTTAGGGCTGGAGCAATAGCACAGTGGGCAGGGTGTTTGCAAACCCTGAGCACTTCCAGATGTGGTCCAAAAACAAACAAACAAAAAAGTAAAAAGGAAAGACAAGTGATATTAACAATTATAATGGATAGTTGGGACAAGATAAACAGTGTAAAAGGTTATGAACTTACTATGGTACTGAAAGAGAAATATTTATTAAATGTGATGAAATATTCTTGCTATTCCAAATAAGAATAAATATAAATTTTTGGTTTACTTTGTCATGATTTAACTTTTTAAAAGTACAGCATAGCATAGCAGTAAGGCATTTTCTTGCAGATCGGAAACTGACCCGGGTTCAATACCCGGCATTCCATATGGTCCCGGAGCCTGCCAGGAATGATTTTTGAGCTCAGAGCTAGGAATAATTCCTGAGCACCGCCAGGTGTGGCCCAAACCTCCTCACAAAATAAATAAAAGCACAAAAGTATTTATCTATATAGATTTTTAAAAGTATGTACTTTAATGTATACTTAGTGATAAGCCTTACAGTAGATATAGGATATGTACATATTCATGTGCATTTATATGACTATAAATATATAAGTTCTATTATCATAACTGAGAAGTTGTGGTGTCACTGGGCTGCTCAAAGGTCAAACTAATGAAAGATAAAGAGATGGTAGAGAATGAGCTTTGTTGGCAATATGAGGCAGATTGGACATGAGGATTCATGTCCTCACAGTAATTGTTTTTACTGTCATATGAGGGTATTTTAAATAGGGTAAGAATAAGGGAAAAAAGGTAGAATGCAGACCAGTGAGTTCTAGGTGGAAAAATAAAATTCTGTGGTGCGCTGGTTCCCTGAGGCACACTGTCTTACCTACAAAGTAAGGATTAGGGGTTGAGGAGGGTTAACCATTCCTTATCTTTAGGCTTTGAGACAAGGATAATTATGTTTGTCTAATACTAATCTTTGGTCTGGTTTCTTTACCTGGACATTTATAGGAAGTCATTGCATGAATGAAACCATTTCCAAGAATACCAGGCCAATTCATATTCTAAATGTCATATTATCCTGTTACTAATTGCTCTTCTCACTTACATACAAAGGATATTTTCTTCAGGGTTTTCTTTGGTAATAAATTTCTAGCTATGCTTTAGGGGGAGTACCTGGTCTCGTTAAATCTGACTTTATAAATTCAGAGAAATGTTAAAATATCCAAGTGTGTATATGAAATATACCAGTGACCAGCAGGTGGCTCTATAGAGCAATATAAAATATTTGAAATGATTTAAGATTACTTAATGTCTAAATCATTTCTACAGGAAATCTTTTTACATTGTGTTGGGTAGAATAAGATGATTTTTCAGCCATAATGAATTGAAATAGCATAAAATAAAATATTTATCTTGATAAATTACTTTAGGCAAACTATTTATAAAAGTTTAAAAGCAAATATTTTCCAGTTCATCATGAAGTTGCTTCTGCCTGATTTCTATTTAAAAGTATACGCACACACGTAGTAGTTCAAAGTTGCATGCTAGGTAGGCCAGAGAGAGTACAGCAAATAACGCATTTGCCTTGAACCCAGTTTACCAATATTTACCAAGATTTACCCAGTGTACCATGTTTGCTGTCTTACTACCCTAGGAATGATCCCTAATGTTAGTGAATAAATACATAGCCAAGATAGGGTATAGAAAAAAATCTTTGTCTCCTACTGAATTCAGCAAATCTTCACCAAAGACTGAATTGATCTATAAGAAGACCTATTTGGAACAATGTAAACAAGGCTTCTGCAGCAAGTATGGAAAGGACATAACTAGAACTGGAGAAACAGAGAAGGACTTGAGACAAAGAAAACCCTAGGCAGTAATGGAGCTCAGTACCAGAGTACTTTTTTCTTGTGTGTACTCCCACATTTTTCTCCCCCTACCTCAGCGAAAGTAAAGCAAAAGAAAATAAAATGAAAACCTTATTTCCAACAAAGATAAATTTATCCAAAGATAAAATATCCAAAGTGTGAACTCTTAGCCTGGAAAATTGAATGATGTTTACACTTTCCACCCCTACAACTTTAAACTTTAGCAAAGAAATATGGAGGAAGTAATAAAGAAGACTCTAGGCATAACAGAGGTCAGAGCCCTGGGCAGGTGCCAGAGAATCTCACAACCAAGGTGATAGCAGCTTTAGTGAATACCATTAGCTCCCAATCACCATAGCTACAGACCTGAGGGCAAATTCCTGAGGGAGAGCTTCATCCAACCCCAGCAAATACCAGCTAGTTGGGAGTAGAGACCATCTGGATGCTTGATCTGGTGGCCTGACCTAGCCTGTGCAGACAAGCCACGCCTCTAACAAAGAAAGTGCCCCGTGGGTCTGAGGAAGTGAAGAAAATTAGCAAGGGGATCCCAAAGCCTGACTCCTTTATAGCCTGTAGCTAGACAGCTTTGTCTTTGTCTTCAGGAGTCTATGTCCTCTCATAAAGGAATAGGATCTCAGTCATCTTTTTAACTGGTTTTAGCAATGGAGGCCCAACTCTCTGTGATGATGCTTTTTAGCACCTGATGAATAGTGGGGACCTAGAACTACCAGGCATTGAAAGTAGCACAGCTGTCATTGGGTACTTGCAAAGGTGCACACATGGTTTCTGCGCAGATCTGCTCCAGGTTGTCAGAGTGTGAAAGACAGTCACTTCCTAGTTGTTCTTGATCTGTTTTGTTACCTGGTTGTTACACAGTCAACTAGACTCTGTTTCCTTGGGATCTCGAGTGCATGTTCTGTGACCATATAGGAAGGAGAACCCAGCCTACTCTCAGACCTGCTCTAGCACTGACTGTCAGCAGAAAGAACCTAAGCAGCAATATGTTTATGAGTTTCCTAGTTGTCGGCTTGACTTTGGCTATATAACTGGTGCCATCATACTTGTCATATATTCCTGCCAATTGTCTTAAACTGCTAGAACTCAGAGTCAGAGCTGGTGTCAGATATACACAATCGTGTATTCCTCCTTCACCTCCAGGACTCCAGGACTCCTTGAATTAGATGCCACAGCTAGAGTCAGGCAGTAGAGATAGTAAATCCCCTAGTCACTCCCAGAGTGCTACCTCTAGGGCCAGGCACTTTTGTGAATGTAAATTCCCTGATCTTTGCCTTGTTTATTTGAATTTGAAACCAAAAGCAGCGTCAAGCATGCCTTACTGTGATTCTTCTATCATGCCCAAGCTGCTCAATCTGTTTTGTTCCGCTTGCCACCTATAAACCTGGAAAATGTATAGGACCAAATGAAGAAGAATCAAAATGTATTAATCAATTATTAATAGACCCAACAAGTGATATCTACAGAAACACATAAATCCAACACCATCCTCTTACATCAATGAACTTGAGATAGAAACTCAACACGGAAACAACAGTATTCAATGATGAGTTTAGAGGACATTTGTAGGGCTTTACACCCCTAATCAGCTGAATATACATTTTTTTCAAATGCATGTTAGCTCACATGTTATGATACCAAATTGAGGCATTTTATCAATGCATTCATGAAAACTGAAGTCTTTTAAATTATCTTTTTGGGTGATAGCACATGAACTATAAGTAATCTTGCTCACTTTTCCTTGGTAACCCAAATCTTCCCCTGTATCCAGACCTAGCTTAAAGCCCACTACCTTTACTAAATTGTTAGTATATCTTAGTACTCAGTCATATGTTCTTTAGCCTGGTTATGCTGTTCAATTTATTGCTTACATCATTAATGATCTGTTTCAATCTATACTAGCTCACACCATCTTCTATATTATTAGTCATTTAACATTTGTAGCTATATGAGCATACCTTTTTTTTTTTTTTTTTTTTTTTTTTGGTTTTTGGGTCACACCCGGCAGTGCTCAGAAACCACTCCTGGCTCTGCACTCAGAAACTGCTCATGGCAGGCTTGTGGGACCAGATGGGATGCTGCGATTTGAACCACCTTCCATCCTAGGCCCACTGCATGCAAGGCAAATGTCCTACCACTGTGCTATCTCTCTGGCCCCCTTATCTGAGCATACTTTCGTAAACTCTATTTTTGTTGTCCTCCTTTGATATAGGAATTGTTCATACTTTTCTGAATGACAGTTCAGAGAACAGTTATGTACTTTATGACCTCTTAGTACTTTCTGATGAATGAATGTCTGAAAGACCACCAAAATTGCTGCTGAGCCACCATATTTTCTCTGCCACTTACAATCTGATAGGTAATTTCAATTTAGATATTTTGAACTAGTTACCTAATTTCTGGACCTAAGTTTCTCCATCTAATAAGTAGGGGGAGGGAATAATAATATTTACTTCAGAAAATTGCTTTGAAAATTAAATGAACTATGTGTATAAAGTGCATAAAGCAGCTTATTTTGCACACAGCAAGTACTGAATAAATAAATAAAAAAGAGAGGCTGGAGAGATAGTACAGCGGTAGGGCGTTTGCCTCGCATGGGACCAACCCAAGGGACCGTGGTTTGATTCCTGGCATCCCATATGGTCACCTGAGCCTGCCAGAGGCAATTTCTGAGCACAGATCCAGGAGTAACCCCTGAGCACTGCCAGGTGTGACCCCCCCAAATGACAAAGAATAGATTATACTTAGAATCTAAAGAAAGAGGCCGGAGCAGTGACACAAGTGGTAGGGCATTTGCCTTGCACGTGCTAACCTAGGACAGTCAGCAGTTTGGTTCCCCCCGCATCCTATATGGTCCCCCAAGTCAGAGCGATTTCTGAGCACATAGTCAGGAGTAACCCCTGAGCATCACTGGGTGTGGCCTCAAAACAAAGCAAAACAAAACAAAACAACAACAAAACTAAAGAGTCTCACACACATCTAGCTATGGTTACTTTGTGCTTATCTTTCCTTTTTTTTTTTTTTTTTTTGTTTTTTTGGGCCACACTCGTTTGATGCTCAGGGATTACTCCTGGCTAAGCGCTCAGAAATCACCCCTGGCTTGGGGGGACTATATGGGATGCCGATGGGGGACCAAACCACGGTCTGTTCCTTGACTAGCGCTTGCGAGGCAGACACCTTACCTCTAGCGCCACCTCACCGGCCCCTGTGCTTATCTTTGATGCTCATCTGGGGCCCAATATCAGGTTGTAGAGCTCACATACTTGGCCTCAGTGCTCACTGATGATGGCACTTTTTGATTTGTGGTGCTTGCTGGAGGTTGCATTTCCTAGCAGCAAGTCCTCACACAATTTTTTGCTTTTTGGGCCACACTTGTGGTGCTCAGGCTCTGCATTAAGGTATTACTCTTGGTGGTGCATGAGGGACAATATGGGGTGCTGGGAATCAAACCTGGGTTAGCTGCCTGCAGGGCTAATGCTCTATCTATTGTAGTATTGCTCTGACTCATAAAATTATTTTTTAAAAGTTTGTTTCTAAGGCAAAATTTTGTCTCTACAAATATATTATTGTAAAATAAACACAATTTTGTTTTATATTTTATTTACATTATTTTATATCAAGAAATTGTGTAAAAATTAATTATTGAAAAGTTCAGTCTGTGATCATTTAGAAATTACCAGATCAGTGATTCAACTCAAGTTCCATATGAAGTGACAGCACTACACAACACACACCAAGTTTGGAAAAGTGAGGGTGGTCAGCTGTTAGAGCAGTGATTCCGAATGGGTTGTTACTGTACCTTATGATCTTTCTGTTGAAGAGGGGATATTAGAGGCAGAAGTGAGAAACTAGAGGTAGTACCTCTGAGTGATTCATTCTAGGTACTGGGTAAAGCTGATTAGGTTGTAAATCACAAAGGTATAACAATAGAATAAGAGAGCAAATCTGGTCAGGTAGATTGAGCAGAAATGGGGTCACGGAAACAATTAGTAAATATTTATATATAAAAAAAAGAAAATACAACTATTGGTTGTACCAATTGTTGCATATGTTAGCAGTCATGTTAGCAACAACCACTGTGTATGTTAAATGAAAAATGTTTCTCCTTAGCAGCAATGTAGTTGTAACTAGCCTATAATAGCTCTTTGCAAACTGTGTTCAAGGCTTGACCCTTTGGGGCAATAACCAGATTAAGTGCACACACAGAAATAAAACTTCTGGCCCTTCCTCTTACATCTCTTATTTCTTGGTCAGGTTCCTATAACAGTCTGAGTGTAATTTTATTTTTCCCCTCTTGGTTCTCTCCATAAGTATTTTAGAAAATGTACTTATAACTTAATGAATTGGGATACTAAAACTTTTGTTCTTGTTGATCTTGTATTTATTGCATCCAGACCACCACATTATACAGAAAAATGGATCCCATGTGTGGCTTGGATGGAATAGTACCTATTCCATGAAATTAGCAAAGCATCATCACATTTCTGTATTTGACCTGCCGCAAGTATCTCCATCCAAAAGTCACCATGGCTCCAACTTCAGAAAGGAACTCAAGAGGATCAATATAAAGGAAAGAGAGCCATTAAGAATATAGGGGGTGTGTGGCCAAAGTGAAGGTACATCAGGCAGATGCTAGCCTTGCAGCTTCCCTGTTTCAGGCACACAACATGCTAGTGGGCCCCCGTAGTTCCCAATCCCTAGTAGACCCTGGTCTAGTCTCCTGGAACCGTAGAACATCAATCTTGCTGTTTACCTGGGAGAGTTGCAGAGCTGTACCCGAGTGCAAAGCAAGTGGCTCAGAGGCAGATCATGTGTCTTGTAGGCACAAGGGCCCAGGTCCACTCCAGGACAGGCAAACCAATAAAATAAGGCAGCCGGAGTTAAGAGTGTCAGAGTGTCCTTTGTTTTCTATTCAAGTTTTTCTCTATGGCAGACACTATTCTCTCTGTCTCTATCTGTCTCTCTCACACTCTCTCTGTTTTTCTTTCTCTCTGTGTGTGTTGCTCTCTGTCTGCCTGTCTCTGTCTTTATCTTTCTTCTCTCTCCTTTTTCCTTTTTCCTTTTTTAGGCACTGTGGGGTGGGGTTTTTTTTTTTTTGGCGATTTTATTTTGTTGTAATAAGCAAAATAAAATAAATTATTTTGTGCCTGCTAGGGGGCAGATACTGGGGTGGGGGACTGGGAACACTGGTGGTGGAACTGATATTTGAACATTGAATGCCTAAAATATCTGTATTAGGAACAACTTTGTAAACCATGATATTTAAGTAAAGTTTCAAATTGAAAAAATTATCTGTGTATTAAAAAAATAAAAGAACATTAGTAAAGATATTAAGAACCCAGACAAACCAGGAGTGAGATATTTAGAGACATCAAAAAAATTACAGGCCTTGTGCACATGAGTGGTGTAGAGGTGCTATATATATATACATACATATATATGTATATACATACATATATATGTATGTATATATATATATATCCCCTAAACCAAAGATCCAATAACATTAAAGCATGACACTAGAACTACAGTTGTCAAACTTAAAATTGTGCCTGTTAAGGAGATAGGTTAGGGCTTGGGAGGAGAGAACCTGCGGAACTGGAGAAGGGAAGATGACATTGGCTTTAGGATTGGTGCTGAAACACAGTATGTTTGAAACTCTATTATGAACAACTTTGTAAATCACAGTACCTTAGTAAAATAATAAAAATATTTAAAATTAGAGGTGGGGACTAGAACAATAAAAATTGGGTAGAGCAATTGCCTTGCTGATCAGGGTCAATCCCTGGCACCTCTATGGTTTCCCACACACTGCCAGGAATAATTTCTGAATACAGAGCCAGGAATAATCCCTGATCATCACGGGGTGTGGCTCCCTAAAACAAACAAAAAATGTGTTGTGATGGAGAATAATCAGCCACAGATAATGAGTGAAACATAACTTTCTTCATGGGCTACACACTCTGACAGGGCTTCACTATATTCCACATCTAACTGTGAATGACCCACAGTACTTGGACTTCCAGTTCAGTATGAATTTCCCAAAAAAGTGATAATGGAAAAATCAAGTCTCCCATGTGACTCCACCCTCCCCAAACATCATGGTGACTCATAAGGGAGCAAAGGAAGTTAGCCATTTCGAAGCAATATGATGTTTCAGAGGTTGACCTTTCCAATGGCTACTCCCTCCAGCAGCAGTAATAAATTCTACTGAATTTATTAGATTAGCCAATCCTAGCAGATCCCCCACTAGTCTGGTATTTCTTCAGTATTTCTTCAGTATTTCTTTCTGAAGTTTTAGGCTTGTCTCTGGCTCCTTGATGACACAGTAGCTCAAATTTAGCAGTTCAAAGCTGGACTCTCAATAACTTCCAGACTGGTACTACTTTACATGTTTTGAAGAGACTTGAAGTGTCCTCTATCACATTAATAAGCCTATCTACGTTCTTTTACCTAATGTCACAAGTTATCTACTTTCTCAAGCAACCTGCAGGACTTTAGAAGGGCAGACAAACTGTACACAGGAAGATTTAAACTAAAAGGAGCTATGTGAAAAGTGATGTTAGAATTACAAAGAAAATAGAAAGGCTAACCAGCTGAGATAAAGTATTTTGGTTTTGTTATTGTTGTTGTTATTTTGAGGTGTTAGTCTTGGAGTTGGGTCTTAAATTTGGGTTCATAAGAAGGAACTGGGGGAGAGAGATACCTAGAAAAAGAAATGTTTGAATGACAGTTTAAAGCAGTGAAAGAATGAGACACATAGCACAGTGAAATCAGAAGTTCTGTGTCCTAACATAGAGGTGTCCTGTGGCCAAGATAAGCTGAGGAAACCATATTTTCATCAAGTCTAGTTTCATTGATTCATTCATTAATTTTATTCACTAAACATAAAATGCACTCCAACTGATCAAATATAGTTATCTGGGTTGTATTATAGAAAATCTTAAGGGCCAGAGAGATAATACATGAGTTAAGATTCTTATCTTTCTTTCTTTCTTTTTGTGGTTTTTGGGTCACACCCAGCAGTGCTCAGGGGTTATTCCTGGCTCCAGGCTCAGAAATTGCTCCTGACAGGCACAGGGGACCATATGGGAGGGCGAGATTCGAACTGATGACCTCCTGCATGAAAGGCAATCGCCTTACCTCCATGCTATCTCTCCGGCCCCAGACTCTTATCTTTCTTGAAGCCAACTTAGCTTCTTTCCACAAGACAGTCTTCTAGACACAGAGCCAGAAGTAACTCAAAGCACTATTGGGTTATGCCCCAAAACAAAAGAAGATTTTAGGAATCAGATAATAAGGGAGGAAAGTAAGGAGTCTTTACTGAGTCCACACCAAGCTGGGTGTGACTTTATGCTTTAAGTTCAAGTTGCTGTGATGAGATCAAGTCAGCTCTGATGTTCACCAGTTAGGCCAGATCATAAAAGTAGTTATTTGTTTTTATATGACTAATAGCTGTATTTTGATATTTAAGTCTGTATCCTCCTCTAAAAATGTAATAGCTGCCTATTCTCAAGTACAGTGGAAAATTTTAGATTTTTTTTCTATTTCTCCTGCATTCTTTTTTTTTTTTTTTTTGGTTTTTGGGCCACACCCTTTTGACGCTCAGGGGTTACTCCTGGCTATGTGCTCAGAAATTGCCCTTGGCTTGGGGAGACCATATGGGATGCCGGGGGATCAACCGCTGTCCGTCCTATGGTAGCGCTTGCAAGGCAAATACCTTACCTCTAGCGCCACCTTCCCGGCCCCTCTCCTGCATTCTTATCCCCATTTATTTTCAGGCTTTAGAACTAAATAAAATTTCCAAATAAAGTTCTTTTTGGGAATTTTATGGGGGATTAAAAATGAATCCTTTCATAGCTAGGCATTCTGCTATATAAAATAGTCCCTATTGGGGCCGGTGAAGTGGCGCTAAAGGTAAGGTGTCTGCCTTGCAAGCATTAGCCAAGGAAGGACAGCAGTTTGATCCCCGGCATCCCATATGGTCCCCCCAAGCCAGGGGCAGTTTCTGAGCTCTTAGCCAGGAGTAACCCCGGAGCATCAAACAGGTGTGGCCTGAAAAAACAAAACAAAACAAAACAAAAAAAGGAAAAAAATAGTCCCTATAAATAGGATTAATTTTCAAGACCATCAAAAACATTGAAGCTTTTGCTTATACATGGATGGCTATGGAGAGTATTATGCTGAGCGGAATGAGTCAGAGGGAAAGGGACAGACATAGATTGATCTCACTCATTATGAGATATTAAGAAGAGGTAGGCTGGTAATAATACCCAGAGACAATAGAGGCGAGAGTCAGTAGGACCAGTTCATGGTAGGAAGCTTGTCACAAATGTTAGTTTAAAACTAGTTTAAATGATAGTTTAAAAGATGGTTTAAAACTATCATTTGTGAAACACTCTGGGGACTGAAGTGATAGCATAGTGGTAGGGTATTTGCCTTGCACGCTGCCAACCTGGGATGACAAACCCAGGTTCAGTCCCCAGTATTCCATATGGTCCCCTGAGCCTATCAGGAGTGATTTCTGAGCACAAAGCAAAAATAACCCCAGAGCACTGCCAGGTGTGGCCCAAACAACAACAAACAACAACAAACAAAAAAGAACTATCTCTCTGGACAAGAAAGGGGTGCTGAAAGGAGATAAAATGAAATAGCAGAACATCACTTCAGTAACAATATTGCAAACTAAAGTGTCTAAAGAAAAAAAAAAGTCTGAGAGAGAGGAGAGAGAGATTGTGGGAAGCGGGGTAGGAGAGAAACTGGGACACTGGTGGCTAGAAATGTGCACTGGTGAAGTGTTGTACAACTATATGACTCTATATGACTGAAACTCAATCATGGGTAACACTGTAACTATGAAAAATAAAAGCAACAACTATATTATGAATAATATTGTAACCATGGTGTTAAATAAAATAATTTTTAAAAATCCTAAAAAACTAAACAAACAAACAAACAAAACCCACCCAAAATACCATAAGCTTAGGGTTGCTCTACTTTCTACTTTCCCTAAATTTTATTGTGGCATTATTTTTTTTAAGATCCTTATGACTGGAAACTACGCCTGCCAGTGGGGCCCCGACTGTGAATAATTGTGAGTGCTGCCTGTGTGTGTCTGTCTACTGTTCTCTTGCATGAACCTCTTGGGAGTGGGCCGAAAAGAGACTCCAGCAGAACACTTTGGCTCCACTTCACTATGCGGCCGTGTGCTCTTTCTAAGAAAAAAACACCATCGCAACAAAAAGAAAAAATCAAACTAAGAACTGTGCTGGATCACTGAAGCCCAGCATTTCTCTCTGGACTGTCTTCTCTGCTGCGTGCTCGGGCCTAAGATTTGATCCTGTGTGAGGCTTCACCCACGGTGGACTCCCCTCCCTTGGAGGCAAGTCAACCCATCCAGAAAGGGCGGAGCCAGAGGAGTGTGCTGCCTGCCATCATTTAGCCAATGAATACCACCACAACACATTAGAAAAAACCCACAATATAAGTATGACAATGGGGAAAACAACACAGGCCAGCATCAGACATAGCGAATGAAGATGACAATTGTGATGACCAGATAATGACCAACCAACTAATCAACCTCTCAGATAAAGACTTTAGACTAGCAACCATGGATCGAGTTGAACAGAACACTAATAAGAACCAAGAAAATATGAAGACAGAAATCACAAAACTCCAAACTGAAATAACATGTCAACTAACAGGCCTGAAAAACTCAGTAAACAAAGTGAATGACAAAATGGATAAGCTCTGGGACAGAGTATCAGAAGCTGAGAATAGACTTGGTGCTGTGGAAGATGACATAAATAACAATTCCATGCAGTGGGAAAGATTGGAAAAAAAACTTAAGCAAATGAACAGACAATGGAAATAATTAGTCAAAGAAATGGAACAGATGAAAATAGAAGTCTATGATAAGCTCAACAGAAACAACTTAAGAATCATTGGAGTCCCAGAGACCCAGTGAAGAAAATTTCCAGGAAGAATCAATGGTCCAAGAACATCATTAAAGAGAAACTTCCAGGGCTAAAGAATATATGTGATCAAATCCTGCATGCTCGAAGAGTACCAACCAAAAGAGACCCCAGAAAAAATACCCCAAGACACATCCTAGTCAAAATGACGAATCCCACAGATAGAGACAGAATTCTGAAAACAGCAAGAACAAAAAGGGAAATTACATTCAAGGGAGCATCCTTGAGATTTACAGCAGACCTGTCACCAGAAACACTCAAGGCCAGAAAGCAGTGGTGGAATATTGTGAAAAGACTGAATGAAATGAATGCTTCACCTAGAATACTGTACCCAGCAAAACTCACTTTCCAGTTTGAAGTAAGAATACATGGTTTCAAAGACAAAAAAAGCTCAGAAACTTTACAGACTCAAAACCAGTCTTAAGAGAAAAATTGAAAGACCTAATTTAAGAGCAAGACTAACCCAAAAGACACACCAAATTTCGATATAAAAGATGGCACTAAATCCCCAGGACAATTCTTTCTCTCAACGTCAATGGACTAAATGCACCAGTTAAGAGACACAGAGTGGCTAAATGGATCAAAAAACTCAATCCAACCTTCTGCTGCCTACAAGAAACATTCCTGAATTAGCCCAGAACAAACATAGACTGAAGATAAAGGCTGGAGAAAAATTATCCAAGCAAACAACACCCATAAAAAGCTGGAGTGGCCATAATATTAGATAATTCAAAATTTATACTCAGGAAGGTTGTAAGGGACAAAGATGGACATTTTATATTAATCAAGGGGTATGTATGAGCAGGAGGGAAATAACTCTTCTAAACATATATGCACTGAATGAGGGGCCAGCAAAATATTTAATACAATTGTTGACAAATCTGAAAAATAATATCAATAACATAACAATAATTGTGGGGGACTTCAACACGGCTTTGTCAACACTGGATAGGTCAACCACTGAAACCCAACAAGAATATACTAAACCTGAAAAGAGAAATGAAAGAAAGAGGCCTAGTGGATATATATAGGACACTCCATCCCCAGAAATCTGGATACACATTCTTCTCCAATGTACATGAGTCATTCTCCAGGATAGACTACATGCTGGCACATAAAACATACCTCCATAATATCAAGAGGATAGAAATTTTTCAGACTATCTTCGCTGACCACAAGGCTCTGGAAATTATTTGTGAATTCCAAAGGGAAACAGAAGAAAAACTTTAACAACTGGAAGTTAAACAGCCTCACACTCAATAACAGTGGGTTCGAAATGAAATCAAGGAGGAAATCAAAAGGTTCCTGGAACAAATGACAATAAAAGACACAAACTATCAGAACTTATGGGACACAGCAAAAGCAGTGACTGAGAGGAAAATTTATAGCTTTGCAAGCACATATCAGGAAGCAAGAAAGAGCTTAACCTGAGTAACTTAATGACACAGCTAATAGAATTAGAAAGTGCTCAACACAAAAGAATCCAAAATAGGGAGACAGAAGGAAATAACAAAGCTGAGAACAGAAATCAATGAAGTGGAAACCCAAAAAACAATCCGAAAGATCAACGAAAGCAGGAGTTGGTTCTTTGAAAAAATAAACAAGATTGATAAACCACTGGCAAAACTAATAAAGAAAGAGAGAGAGAAACTTGATAACTCGTATTAGGAATGAAAAAGGAGAGATAACTACTGATATGGCAGAGATTCATAGGGTAATCAGAAATTACTTGAGAAACTCTATGCCACTAAAAATGAGAAAATGGATAGAAATGGATAAATTTCACGGCTGAAGGAAGACGATGTAGCATATCTAATACACCCCCATCACTATTGTGAAATTAAAATGCTAATCAAATGTCTGCCCAAAAACAAAAGCCCAGGCCCAGATGAATTCACTAATGAATTCTTTCAAACTTTCCAAGAGAAACTATTACCAATTCCTAGCAAGACTTTTATGAATTGAACAAACGGAAACATTTCCAAATAGCTTTTATGAAGCCAACATCACCTTGATACCAATAGTAATAAGGAAGAAATGGACATTAAAGAAACAACCCCATTCACAATAGTGCCCAACACTAATTCAAATATCTTGGAATCAACTTGACTAAAAATGTGAAGGACCTATACAAAGAAAACTATAAAACTCTGCTCCAAGAAATAAGAGAGGACAACGTGGAAATGGAAACACATACCCTGCTCATGGATTGGCAGGATTAACATCATCAAAATGGCAATACTCCCCAAGGCATTATACAGGTTTAATGCGATCCCTCTAAAGATACCCATGACATTCTTCAAAGAAGTGGATCAGGCACTTTTGAAATTCGTTTGGAACAATAAACACCCTAGAATAGCTAAAGCAATAATTGGGAAAAAAGAATATGGGAGGTATTACTTTCCCCAACTTTAAACTTTACTACAAAGCAATAGTTATCAAAACAGCATGGTATTGGAATAAGGACAGGACCTTAGATCAGTGGAATAGGCTTGACTACTCAGAGAATGTTCCCCAGACATACAATCACCTAAGTTTTGATAAAGGAGCAAGAAATCCTAAATGGAGCAAAGAAAGCCTCTTCAACAAGTGTGTTGGCACAACTGGCTAGCCACTTGCAATAAAATAGAACTTAGACCCCCAGCTAACAACATGTATGAAGGTAAAATCCAAATGGATTAAAGACCTCGATATCAGACCCAAAACCCATAAGATACATAGAACACATAGGCAAAACACTCCAGGACATTGAGACTACAGGCATATTTAAGGAGGAAACTGCACTCTCCAAGCAAGTGAAAGCAGAGATTAACAGATGGGAATATATTAAACTGAGAAGCTTCTGCACCTCAAAGGAAATAGCCACCCAGGATACAAGAGCCACCCACTGAGTGGGAGAAACTATTCGCCACATACCCATCAGATAAGGGGCTAATCTCCAAAATATACAAGGCACTGACAGAACTTTACAAGAAAAAAAAAAAAAAGAAAAAATGAGAGAGAAGAAATGAACAGACGCTTTGACAAGAAGAAATACAAATGGCCAAATGAAACACATCGAAAAAAATGCTCCACATCACTAATCATCAGGGAGATGCCCCAAATCAAAACAACTATGAGGGTACCACCTCACACCACAGAGAATGGCACACATCACCAAAGGAATGAGAATAAACGGTGTTGGCGGAGATGTGGAGAGAAAGGAAACTCTTTTTCCACTGCTGGTGGGAATGCCATCTAGTTCAACCTTTATGGAAAGCAATATGGAGATTCCTCAAAAAACTGGGAAATCGAGCTCCCATACAATCCAGCTATACCACTCCTAGGAATATACCCTAGGAAACACAAAAATACAATTATAAAAACCCCTTCCCTTACACTACTATTCATTGCAGGCATTAATTTACCATAGCAAGACTCTGGAAACAATCAAGATGCCCTTCAACAGAGGAATGGCTAAAGAAACTGTTGGTACATTTACACAATGGAATATTATGCAAATGTCAGGAGAGATGAAGTCATGAAATTTTTTCCTATACATGGATGTACATGGAATTTATTTTACTGAGTGAAATAAGTCAGAGAGAGAAAAATGCAGAATGGTCTCACTCATCTATGGGTTTTAAGAAAAATGAAAGACATTTCTTGCAATAATAATTTTTCAGACACAAAAGAGAAAAAGAGCTGGAAGTTCCAGCTCACCTCAGGAAGCTCACCACCAAAGAGTGATGAGTTTAGAAGAAATAACTACATTTTGAACTATCCTAATAATGAGAATATATGAGAGAAATAGAAAGCCTGTCTAGAGTACAGGCGGGGGTTGTGTGGGGAGGAGGGAGATTTGGGACATTGGTGATGTTGCACTGGTGATGGGTGGTGTTCTTTACATGACTGAAACCCAGACACAATCAAGTATACAATCAAGGTATTTAAATAAAATATATAAAAACAAACAAACAAACAAATAAAAAGATTTTCCTGACCAATGGGGAAGTCTGACCAAAAAAAAAAAAAAAAGATTCTCATGACTAAATGAGAACAGTTTCCATTCTCACCTTGGTTTCTAAAGAAAAGTATGATGTTTTAGTTGCTTGCCTTAAGAATATCATGAGGCCTCTTCAGAAAAAGTAGTAAAATAAAACAAATATTTGGAGAGAGAGGGCTGCTGTTTGATAGAGACCAATAAAAATTGTTAGAGATAATGTGTTTGGTGAAAGTAATAACTTAAAGGACTATAGTTAAGATATTTATACAAAAATCTTAATTTTATTTCTATCATGATGGGAAAGTTGAGACCCAATTGGAGGGCTCAGCAGCTATTTCTGGCTCTGTGCCAGGAGATAACCCATAGCAGTACTGCTAGGGTAGTTGCATAAAGCTGTTTGTTTAATTTTGTGCTTTATAAATGTTTCCCTGCTTGCCTCTATGGCAGATGTTTTTCTGGTTCTTTCTCCTATATTCTCTCTCTTTCTCTTTCTTCTTTTCTTTCTTTATATTTTTCAGGGCACCATGGGTTTGCTATATATTTACTGAAGGGGTATCATGCATATCACTGTCAACAAAAGGGCTATTATTACAGAACATGGTTATAATTTGGCATAAATGGAATAATAGTTTTCACTGTAATTAGAGACTAAGAAATTGGGAGTACATGGATAATAAAAATCGCTTCTGAAGTATCAGGAAAACCTATGTCTAATGGATTAATAATCAATAGAAAATGAAGTCATTTAATAGCACAGTGGTAGGGTGTTTGCCTTGCACACTGCTGACCAGGGATGATGAACCCGGTTTCTATTCCTAGAATTCCATATGGTCCCCTGAGCCTGACAGGAGTTCATTTAATAGTCATTTAGAAAAAAAAAAAAGAAAAGAAAGAAAAGAAAAGAAAAGAAAATGACAGTCTGAGATGAAGAGAGATTGGTATTTAAGAAATGAAGGAAGTGTTCTCTGGGGGCCAGAGAGATAGCCACAGTGGTAGGGTGTTTGCCCTTGCATGCTGACAAACCCAGGACAGACCTGTGTTTTTGATTCCCGGCATACCCATATGGTCCCCCGAGCCTGCCAGGAGCGATTTTTGAGCACAGAGCCAGGAGTAACTCCCAAGCACTTCGAGGTGTGATCCAAAAAACAAAGGGAAAAAAAGAAAGAAAGAGTTCTTTGAACCAAATCCCCTATAACAGGCTGTGGTGGGTCCAGCTCCCTCCTGTCTGTTGTCTTGGCTTGTCATCGAAGCAAACAGAAGTGAGGCTGACAGTATAGTCTTTGTAATAGACTGGGTTTAAAAAAATCCACTCAGGGATATTTTGTTTCATTGTTGGCATAATCATCACCTCTTCTCAGGAAGCCTTACCCAAGAGGAAATATTTTTTCCAAGTAAGAAAGAGACCACATTAATCTACTCCTTATGCCAACTGACCAAAGAATGCATTTGTGAGCCCCAAATTGCCCTCTGTCCTCTTTTGACCTTTGTACTCAAACTTGGTGTAATCTCCACATGTGACTGAGACTGCATAATGTCAAGGATCAGAGTGGAACTGTTACAGACACAACGGATTAGCAGCCAAGGAGTGATTTACCTGATGGAGGCATTCCAGGGTTCTCTGAAAATTCTGACTCTTGTCAACCATGCCCCTGGTCTGTACTTGTTTTATAATTCTGAATGACACCATGGCAAAGTCATGATAGATGAGCTCATTTTCTGGGTGTAGCATTTGGAAAAATTATCTCCTTTATTCCTGTTTGAGCAAAAACCTCCAAGAAAGAGTTGGGTTTTTATCTCTAAGTTATTCTGTTTCAACCTCGTGAAGACTGATATTCCATCATATTGCAGGAGTAGCGTGCATTACATTTCTAGGGTAGTGTTTCCTACATCAGGGAAATATCTTAGAACAGGCAACTAAGTGTTGGCCCTTTTTGGCTCTACAGGACAGTGTGGGCTGTGTACCATTCAGCACCTCGTTCTAGCTTCACTATCAATGTCACATTCAGAAATGTTATGGGAACATCTAGAAAATTGAACATAGGTACGGACTTTGAAATGTAGAGTCTATTTCTACATCAGGCAAAATAGTCTTGATACCATTTGACCTATGAGAATACCATAACATTCTTTCAAGAAATGGGGAAATGCCTTCCTAGATAAAAATTAAATAATTAATTTGCTTAAAGCTAGCCAAACATTTAAAGAATGATGCGAACACTGTCCTGAAGAAAACTTCTGGCAATCTTAGAGTGTTTTTCAGGTTTTTCTTAGAATTAACTCCATAAGAATTGGCATCTTCATGTAAAATATTTCTTATTGGATTGAAGAAATTAACATGTTTTTCGCAACATGGCCAAAATAAGGAATGTATGTGTACTGATTAAAATATCCCCAGGTAACAATTTGGTAAAAACTTACCTGGAGTTACAGAACCAATCTATGATTTTTTCCCCTGCTATTTTTTTTAAGATTTGTGCTTGGTAGTTGAGGATTTAATTTTGGTTCTGTCTGTCCAGAAGCAGAGGCCAGTCAGATAAAACACCATCACTGCTAGTGAATATGTGACCTTTGAGTCTTCAGAGAATTTTCTCAGAAGTTCTGAGGACCAGGCTCCCACAAGGGAAGACCACTTTCATGAAAGTGTTGTTTTCTCTTACAGAAACAATTGAACAAAAATAGTCTGGCAGTTCCACAAAAGACTAAACATAAAATTACTATATGACCTAACAATTCTTCTTGGCACATACCCTAAAGAAACTGTTGAAAACAATAGTTTCCCTTTATCCACAGCTTTGCTTTCCATGATTTCAGTTCTGTGCTCACAGTACAAAAATAATATATAGAATAAGAGCTTTGGAGAAAAAAACAATTTGTACTTTGATGAGAGCAATTTAAAATTATTTTTATTATTTGTATTATATTTTTATTAATTATACAATACTTTTATTATTATATTGTAAAATTTACTATTAATAATTGATATCATTTTCTTAAAATATCTAATTAAGAAATTAAACTTCATCAGAGTATGTTTATATAGAAAAAACATGAAATATATACATATAGTTTGCATCCTGTGGTGTTAGACATTAAGGGTAGTGGAAATATTTTCCTTTGATTAAAGGAAATTTATGTACTCAAATAAATACCTGCACATGAATAAACAACAGCTTTATGTCACAATATTTAAAAATTAGATACAAGTTAGATATCTATAAGTAAATGACTGGATAAATATATTGTGGCATACAAATATAATAAAGTATTATTAAGTCTTTTAAAAGAATAAAGTACTGATACATAGTACAATGTGGATAAATCATAAAATATTGAGTTAAAGCAGCACAGCCAGATATATACACTGTAAATGCACATTAATAACCAAATACTTAAATGCGGAATATAAATTAAATTACAAGGTCTTTTTCATTTATATGGATAGTTTCCATAGATAAGAAACCCTTGGACTTTGACATTAGAGCTGAAGTTACAAATTGATGTGTGGAGTAAGGGAAGAAGGAGGCAGCTTAGGAGTTACATAACAACAGTGTGGGAGGACTTTTGGCACTTTGATGTTACTGGAGATACAGTAACTTCGTACACTACAGGCATAAACATTAATACTATTGTAAAGTGCTACCTCAATAATAAAAAGTTATATAAATAAAATTATTTTATTAAATAAAAGGTAAAAGGCAATAAAAGATCTAATAAAAAGTCATATAGAATAAAATTTTATAAAATGTAGAAACAGAAAATAGACAATGGTCAAGGCCTAAGGTTGTAAGAAATGAGATTCCATACAAGGCAATAAAAACCATTTTGTAACTTTATATATGGTGACTTTGCACTATGGTAAATGCACTAAATGCCACTGAACAATTCACCTTAAAATGACTAACTTTATAGTATATGGACTTGATCTTAATAAAAGCAAAATAACATAAAATGGCACTTTATTAAATTATTTGCATTTAGTTCTATGTAGCAACTAGGGATACCTTTCACTGTAAGACAGCAAGAGTGGACAACACAGATGAGGAAGCACTTTTCTTACATAATAAGAGGCTTCCTCAGACTTCTGTGACATGACAGATTACTACAGAGAAATCTGACAAGTCACCAGGGAGAGAAATCGTATTTGGTCCTCATATATGTTGGCAGCCATTTAAAAATAGAAGAGCCATTTATCTCTCTGACAGTTACAGAACTCAGGATTAATATTTTTCACCCACTTTGCAAAAAATATTTTCTATAGAAAATGGATATAATTTCTTTTATAAAAAGAAATCTTACAATCTGAGATCCACAAGAGAAAAATAACCTAGAATTCTGCTGGTTATATTTCATTGCATTTAAATTCTTTTTTGGGGGGAGGAGGATTTTGGCCACACCAGGTGAAGCTTAGGGGTTACTTTTGGCTGTGAGCTTAGGAATCACTCCTGGCAAACTTGGGAACCATATGGGATGCCAGGAATGGAACCTGGGTTGGCCTCGTACAAGACAAACGCCCAGAAACCTCGCTCGCCCAGACGCCATTTTCAGGGAGGGACTTCAGAGCATAAAAACCGGCTATCCTTTGCAAAAGCTGGCTCCCTGTGTGTGACACCAGGCGGGGAAAAATCAGCCGAAAGTACACCGGCCCAGTGGGGCTCAGCTGTGAAAGACTGTGAGTGTGACCTGTCTATGTCTGTCTACTGTCCTCTTGCGTGAAACTCTTGCGAGTGGGGCAAAAAGAGCCTCCAGAAACCTACGCTCGCCCAGACGCCATTTTCAGGGAGGGACTTCAGAGCATAAAAACCGGCTATCCTTTGCAAAAGCTGGCTCCCTGTGTGTGACACCAGGCGGGGAAAATCCGCGAAAGTACACCGGCCCAGTGGGGCTCAGCTGTGAAAGACTGTGAGTGTGACCTGTCTATGTCTGTCCTACTGTCCTCTTGCGTGAAACTCTTGCGAGTGGGGCAAAAAGAGGCTCAGAGGAGCACGGCCGCTCCGCTTCGCTACGCGGCCGTGCACTCTTTCTAAGGAAAGAACTCCATTGCAACAAGAAGGAAAAATCACACTAAGAACGGCGCTATATCACAGAAGCAAACATTTCTCTCTGGACTGTCTTCTCTGTTACATGCTCGGGCCTAAGATTTGACCCAGTGTGAGGCTTCATCCACGGAGGACTCCCCTCCCTTAGAGGCAAGTCAGCCCATCCAGAAAGGGAGGAGCCAGAGGAGTGTGCTGCCTACATCATATAGACAATGAATACCACTACAACACGTAGAAAAACCCACAATACAAATGTGACAATGGGGAAACAGCGCAAGCCAGCATCAGACATAGAGAATGAAGATGACAATTCTGAGGACCAGATAATGACTGAACAACTAATCAACCTCTCAGATAAGGACTTCAGACTAGCAATATGGAAGGTGCTCAACAGACTCCAAGAAACCATGGATCGAGTTGAACAGAACACTAATAAGAACCAAGAAAATATGAAGGCAGAAATGACAAAACTCCAAACTGAAATAACATGTCAACTAACAGGCCTGAAAAACTCAGTAAACGAAGTGAATGACAAAATGGATAAGCTCTGGGACAGGGTATCAGAAGCTGAGAATAGACTTGGTGCTGTGGAAGATGAGATACATAACAATTCCATACAGCAGGAGAGATTGGACAAAAAACTTAAAGCAAATGAGCAGACAATGGAAAAATTAGTCAAAGAATGGGAACAGACGAAAATAGAAGTCTATGATAAGATCAACAGAAACAACTTAAGAATCATTGGAGTCCCAGAGACCCAGGAAGAAAATTTCCAGGAAGAATCAATGGTCAAGAACATCATTAAAGAGAAACTTCCAGAGCTAAAGAATATATGTGATCAAATCCTGCATGCCCGAAGAGTACCAACCAAAAGAGACCCCAGAAAAACCACCCCAAGACACATCCTAGTCACAATGACAAATCCCACAGATAGAGACAGAATTCTGAAAACAGCAAGATCAAAAGGGGAAATCATGTTCAAGCAAGCTTCCCTGAGATTTACAGCAGACCTGTCACCAGAAACGCTCAATGCCAGAAAGCAGTGGTGGGATATTGTGACAAGACTGAATGAAATGAATGCTTCACCCAGAATACTATACCCAGCAAAACTCACTTTCCGGTTTGATGGAAGAATACATGGTTTCACAGACAAAAAACAGCTCAGAAACTTCACAGACACAAAACCAGTCTTAAGAGAAAAACTGAAAGACCTAATCTAAGACAAGACTACCCAAAAGACACACCAAATTTTGAAATAAAGATGGCGTTAAATCCCAGGACAATTCTTTCTCTCAACGTCAATGGACTAAATGCACCAGTTAAGAGACACAGAGTGGCTAAATGGATCAAAAAACTCAATCCAACCTTCTGCTGCCTACAAGAAACGCACCTGAATAGTCAGAACAAACATAGACTCAAAATAAAAGGCTGGAGAAAAGTTATCCAAGCAAACAACACCCATAAAAAAGCTGGAGTGGCCATACTAATATCAGATAATGCAAACTTTATACTCAGGAAGGTTGTAAGGGACAAAGACGGACATTTTATATTAATCAAGGGGTACGTAGAGCAGGAAGAATTCACTCTCCTAAACATATATGCACCGAATGAGGGGCCAGCAAAATATTTAATACAACTCCTGACAAATCTGAAAAATAATATCAACAACAACACAATAATTGTGGGGGACCTAAACACGGCTTTGTCAACACTGGACAGGTCAACCAGACTGAAACCCAACAAGAATATACTAGACCTGAGGAGAGAAATGGAAGAAAGAGGCCTAGTGGATATATATAGGACACTCCATCCCCAGAAACCTGGATACACATTCTTCTCCAATGTACATGGGACATTCTCCAGGATAGACTACATGCTGGCACATAAAACATACCTCCATAAGATCAAGAGGATAGAAATTTTGCAGACTACCTTCGCTGACCACAAGGCTCTGAAATTATTTGTGAACTCCAAAGGGACTCAGAAGAAACACTTTAACACCTGGAAGTTAAACAGCCTCATGCTCAATAACCAGTGGGTCCGAGATGAAATCAAGGAGGAAATAAAAAGGTTCCTGGAAACAAATGACAATAAAGACACAAACTCTCAGAACTTATGGGACACAGCAAAAGCAGTACTGAGAGGAAAATTTATAGCTTTGCAAGCACACATCAGGAAGGAAGAAGGAGCTTACCTGAGTAGCTTAATGACACAGCTAATAGAACTAGAAAATGCTCAACAAAAGGACCCAAGAACAGGAAGACAGAAGGAAATAACAAAGCTGAGAGCAGAAATCAACGAAGTGGAAACTCAAAAAACAATCCGAAAGATCAACGAAAGCAGAAGTTGGTTCTTTGAAAAAATAAACAAGATTGATAGACCACTGGCAAACCTAACAAAGAAAGAGAGAGAGAGAAACTTGATAACTCGTATCAGGAATGAAAAAGGAGAGATCACTACTGATATGACAGAGATTCAAAGGGTAATCAGAAAACTACTTTGAAAAACTCTACGCCACTAAAAATGAGAACCTGGAAGAAATGGATAAATTCTTGGACTCTTATAATCTTCCACGGTTGAGGGAAGAGGATGTAGCATATCTAAACACCCCCATCACCATTGATGAAATTAAAACAGTAATCAAATGTCTGCCGAAAAACAAAAGCCCAGGTCCAGATGGATTCACTAATGAATTCTATCAAACTTTCCAAGAGGAACTACTGCCAATCTTGGCAAGACTCTTTCATGAAATTGAACAAACAGAACACTTCCAAATAGCTTTTATGAAGCCAACATCACCTTGATACCTAAACCAGACAGAGACGCTACCAAAAAAGAAAATTACAGACCAATATCACTGATGAATGCAGATGCAAAGATCCTCAACAAAATCCTGGCAAATAGGATTCAATGCCTCATTAAGAAGATCATCCACTACGATCAAGTAGGTTTCATCCCAGGAATGCAAGGCTGGTTTAACATCCGTAAATCTATCAACATAATACACAACATCAATAACAAGAAAAATAAAAACCACATGATCATATCAATAGATGCAGAGAAAGCATTTGATAAGGTCCAACACCCATTCTGATCAAAACTCTCAGCAAGATGGGAATGGAGGGAACCTTTCTCAATATAGTGAAGGCCATCTACCACAAGCCAGTGGCAAATATTATCCTCAATGGAGAAAAACTGAAAGCCTTCCCTCTAAATTCTGGCACAAGACAAGGCTGTCCTCTCTCACCACTCCTATTCAACATAGCACTGGAAGTACTTGCTATAGCGATTAGGCAAGAAAAGGATATCAAGGGAATCCAGATAGGAAAGGAAGAAGTCAAGCTCTCACTGTTTGCAGATGACATGATACTCTACTTAGAAAACCCTAAAGACTCTATCAAAAAGCTTCTAGAAACAATATACTCATATAGCAAGGTGGCAGGCTACAAAATTAACACACAAAAATCAATGGCCTTTCTATACACCAACAGTAATAAAGAAGAAATGGACATTAAGAAAACAACCCATTCACAATAGTACCACACAAACTCAAATATCTTGGAATCAACTTGACTAAATATGTGAAGGACCTATACAAAGAAAACTATAAAACTCTGCTCCAAGAAATAAGAGAGGACACACGGAAATGGAAACACATACCCTGCTCATGGATTGGCAGGATTAACATCATCAAAATGTCAATACTCCCCAAGGCATTATACAGATTTAATGCCATCCCTCTAAAGATACCCATGACATTCTTCAAAGAAGTGGATCAGACACTTTTGAAATTCATTTGGAACAATAAACACCCTCGAATAGCTAAAGCAATCATTGGGAAAAAGAATATGGGAGGAATTACTTTTCCCACTTTAAACTGTACTACAAAGCAACAGTTATCAAAACAGCATGGTATTGGAACAAGGATAGGTCCTCAGATCAGTGGAATAGGCTTGAATACTCAGAAAATGTTCCCCAGACGTACAACCATCTAATTTTTGATAAAGGAGCAGGAAATCCTAAATGGAGCAGGGAAAGCCTCTTCAACAAGTGGTGTTGGCACAATTGGATAGCCACTTGCAAAAAATTAACTTAGACCCCCAGCTAACATCATGTACAAAGGTAAAATCCAAATGGATTAAAGACCTCGATATCAGCCCCAAAACCATAAGATATATAGAACAGCACATAGGCAAAACACTACAGGACATTACAGGCATCTTCAAGGAGGAAACTGCACTCTCCAAGCAAGTGAAAGCAGAGATTAACAGATGGGAATATATTAAACTGAGAAGCTTCTGCACCTCAAAGGAAATAGTGCCCAGGATACAAGAGCCACCCACTGAGTGGGAGAAACTATTCACCCAATACCCATCAGATAAGGGGGCTAATCTCCAAAATATACAAGGCACTGACAGAACTTTACAAGAAAAAAACATCTAACCCCATCAAAAAATGGGGAGAAGAAATGAACAGACACTTTGACAAAGAAGAAATACGCATGGCCAAAAGACACATGAAAAAATGTTCCACATCACTAATCATCAGGGAGATGCAAATCAAAACAACGATGAGATACCACCTCACACCCCAGAGAATGGCACACATCACAAAGAAATGAGAATAAACAGTGTTGGCGGGGATGTGGAGAGAAAGGAACTCTTATCCACTGCTGGTGGGAATGCTGTCTAGTTCAACCTTTATGGAAAGCGATATGGAGATTCCTCCAAAAACTGGAAATCGAGCTCCCATACGATCCAGCTATACCACTCCTAGGAATATACCCTAGGAACACAAAAATTACAATACAAAAACCCCTTCCTTACACCTATATTCATTGCAGCTCTATTTACCATAGCAAGACTCTGGAAACAACCAAGATGCCCTTCAACAGATGAATGGCTAAAGAAACTGTGGTACATATACACAATGGAATATTATGCAGCTGTCAGGAGAGATGAAGTCATGAAATTTTCCTATACATGGATGTACATGGAATCTATTATGCTGAGTGAAATAAGTCAGAGAGAGAGAGAAAAACGCAGAATGGTCTCACTCATCTATGGGTTTTAAGAAAAATGAAAGACACCCTTGTAATAATAATTTTCAGACACAAAAGAGAAAAGAGCTGGAAGTTCCAGCTCACCTCAGGAAGCTCACCACAAAGAGTGATGAGTTTAGTTAGAGAAATAACTACATTTTGAACTGTCCTAATATTGAGAATGTATGAGGGAAATGTAGAGCCTGTTTAGGGTACAGGCGGGGGTTGGGTGGGGAGGAGGGTGATTTGGGACTTGGGTGATGGGAATGTTGCACTGGTGATGGGTGGTGTTCCTTTTATGACTGAAACCCAAACACAATCATGTATGTAATCAAGGTGTTTAAATAAAAAAAAATTAAAAAAAAAAAAAAAAAAAAAGACAAACGCCCTACCGATGTTGCTATCACTTCAGCCCCATCATTGCATTTAAATTCTTAGTGCAAAAATAAAGACAGGGATTCTCTATTTTTGTGTCTGGAGGGGGCAGAATTTCCATTCAGCATAAAATCAAAGGACCAACAATAATAATGAAAATATTGGGAGATAAAGGTAGTGAAAACAAAGGGAGAAAAAGTGTCTAAAAAGACAACATCTTAACTATATTCTCTGAAATACTGATGATCTATCTATCTATCTATCTATCTATCTATCTATCTATCTATCTATCTATCTATCTATCTATCATCTATCTATCTATCTATCTATCTATCTATCATCTATCTATCATCTACCTATCATCTACCTATCTATCTATCTATCTATCTATCTATCTATCTATCTATCTATCTATCTATCTATCTATCTATCTATCTATCTATCTATCTATCTATCTCCACCTTTCCCAGTCATAGGAACTGCTGAGAGTTCACTGTGCAGTATTGATATGTTCTTCTGCAAGAACAGAAAGACTTAAAGAAGACACTAAGAGAAACTCAAAACTGCTCTATAAGTTGTTTATGTCTCAGTAGTTGTCAGATATGATGAGGCATAAGGGGCAAGTTTATTTTCCTGATTTTGGAATAGCAGTAATGTGTCATCTCTTTTCTTTTTTTTCCCTTTGGAGAAAGAACTCTCTTTTGGATCTTAATACAGTGTTTCTCCTTCAGGGCTATGTGTGGGCCTCAAGGATATCTAGAGAACTGCAGGTGAAAATCTTGTAAATGGGGAGGGACCTGAGTAATAGCATAGGGGGCAGGGTATTTTTATCTTGCACGTTGCCAACCTAGGTTTGATCCCTGGCATCCCATATTGTCCCACGAGCCTGCCAGGAGTGATTCTTGAGTGCAGAGGCAGGAGAAAACCCTGAGTGTTGCTGTGTGTGGCTCAAAAACAAAACAAACAAAATTCTGTAAATGGCAAGCCATGGCATGATTTGGCTAAGTAGTAGGAAAAATGGGGGAGGGGGTTACAGGAAGAAAATAAGGTCTGAAATAAATCAGAAAATAACTTACATCAGAAAATGAGGAACACTGTCTTAATAAACTTTTCTATCTGTATCTTACGCCATTCTTAATGACGACCTTATTTTTCTAATCATAATGGGGATAAGAAAATCAAGTATTATCCCATGAGAATGGAGAGAAAGCTCAATAGGCTGAGCATATACTTTGCATACAGGAGGCCTGGATTTGATACATATAGTGTTCTGAGGTCTGTTGGGAATGAACTCTGTGCACCAAGACAAGAATAGTCCCCTGAGCATTACTGGGTGTAACACCCCTCCCCTCACTAAGGTCATTAGCCTCAATGAAATAATCTTTCACAGTTGAATACGATTACAATAAGCTCATCCCCACCCTAAGAAATGATTTCATTCTCTGAGTAAAAAGAATCTTGCTATTTTTTTTTTTTTTTTTTTTTAGCTTTGATACCACACCTGCGTGGTGCTCAGGGTTTGCTCATAATGATGCTCAGAGGAGCTATATACGGTTCTAGAAACTGAAACTGGATCAATTAGTTGCAAGACAAGTTCTTTATCTACTGTAAGAGTAAGGCTCAAGAAACTTAATTCTTAACTTGGTCATCTTTGTAACATTCTTGTCACTGTTTTTATTTTTTATTTTTGGATTTTGGCTAATACTTGGCAGTGCTCAGGGCTCACTCCTGGTGGGGCTTTGAGGACCCATATGTGGCACCAGAAATTGAACTGAGGTCAGCCCCATGCAAGACCATTTAAAGCTCTTTATTGTGCCTGGGACAGGACAGCCTACCTTTAGAAAAAAAGCATAAATGTTATTTGAATAAATCTATAAAAATAACAGTATATGTAAGTCTGCCTACTGGCTCTAAGGATATCACTATTATCATACACACCACAGTAAAATGGGGAGGAGTGGCTGAAAAGCTGTCCTTGATGTGCTAACTGGGCATAGGTAAATAGAAAATAAACACTGGCTTTTGAGCCAAAAATTGATTCTGTAGCCAAAAATTCCTCAGGTTAAATATTAAGTTCTCAATACTTAATGGCTATACTTTACTCTGTTTTTCTACTTTTATATTTTACAAGTCCAAAGGTAGAAGCAACAAATCATTTATTTATTACACACAGCCTATCAAGAGTAGAACTGAAGTTAGAACTTAAAGGTACTTTATTGCTAATCACTGAGTAAGTTGCCCTTATTAGACAGCCCAGTTAATACGGTAAATATATTGTGATAATATTCATCTAATAATTCTGTAAAAGCAAATCATATAATTTCATTCTGGTTATAATTTGATATTTGATCAAATTGGTATCTCTCCACTTCCTTACTATTATTACATTATAAAATACAAATTCAGAAATATTGTAAGTTAAATATTTGAATAATGGCTAACTTCACAATATTTGCATTTATTCCTTTATTGTATTTTAAAAACACAAAACTTAGGGTGGTGAATGACATATGATATCTTCTTGGTGGGGAAAAGGTCAGAATGTAGATGATACAAAATCTCACAGTACACTCAGTTTTTAGGGTTGTTGTGTAAGAACCACAGCCCAAAGTCTAGACTTACTCTTATGCTTTTTATTTTTCATCTTCAAGGAAATGACAAGGAATCACCCTTTGGAACTGCTGACAACTTTCATAGCTAGACCCTGAATCACTTAGAAAAACTAATGACCTAGAAAACAGGGAATAAAGCATGATGAAATTTAGTTTCAAATGGAAAATTATAGTTAGTTCATTTTGAAAAGAAAAGCAACACATCACTGGGATAGCAAAAGATACTTAACAAAAGTGAAATGCAGAATTTGAAAAGAAACTCAGACCATACTGAAATGCAATTTTTTTGGGGGGGGGGTTAGGTGGGAACCCCTACAAATGGTACTCAGGGCTCTTTCTGGTTATTTTTGTCAAATCAGACTAGAGATTCAATGCTAGAACTTAAGAATGCAGTGTTGCTTGGGCCCTGAGATGCTGGGCATCACCCAGTCCACCCAAATCATTTTTGGACATCCAGGGCCACACCCAGAAGTGGGCTATTCATGGCTGTATCCATGCAGTGCCAGGGATTGAATGAGTTCAGCAGCTTGTAAGGCTTTAATTTTTAAAATTTTATTTATTGATTGATTGATTGGTTTTTGGGTCACACCCGGCAGTACTCAAGGGTTACACCTGGCTCTGCACTCAGAAATCATCCCTGGAAGGCTGGGGGACAATATGGGACATCGGGAATTAAACTGGGTCCTTCCCGGGTCCGCTGCATGCAAGGCAAACACCCCACCGCTGTGCTATCTCTCTGACCCCATAAGGAATGAATTTTAAACTCTGTATTATCTCTTGGGCCCCTGAAATGCAATTTGGGGGATGTCTAGAGGGCTTGGGCCACACTCAGCTGTGTTCAGGGGATATTCTTGACTCTGTGACTGGTCAGGAGTGACCCCTGGGAGTCCTCAAGGGCCATCCCTTAAATCCAATTTTTATAACATAGTATAAGTCCCAATAACTTAGAACATTTTGGGTGAGAGAACTTCATAAAAATCTCTGGACAGAATATACTATAAGGAGGTTCAAATTGTCCCAAAACAGCACCTTTTATATCAGCACTATTGTATATACAGTTGATTGGACTCCTATCAATGAAAAGTTCCTGGCAATTTGGCTCTGTGCTCAAGTGTCAGTTCTTTCTTTCTTTTTTTTTTTTTTTAATGGCAAAATGCTTTAATATAGCTATACATTTGTGCCCATGGGACTACAGTATTACTACATACCTGAGCACTGAACATTGAATGCCATTTTTTTTCTTTTGGTTTTTTTGGGTCACACCCGTTTGATGCTCAGGGGTTACTCCTGGCTAAATGCTCAGAAATCGCCTCTGGCTTGGGGGGACCATATGGGACGCCGGGGAATCGAACTGCGGTCCTTCCTTGGCTAGCGCTTGCAAGGCAGACACCTTATCTTTAGCGCCACCTCACCGGCCCCTGAATGCCATTTTAAACTTATACACATAGGGAATCTATTTCCTTGCAGATCACATCCACTTTTTCTCATGCACCAATGAAGTCAGCTTGATGCTTAAACATCAACTTTGTAAAGATAACAGTAAACAAAGATGGAAAATAAAGAATACAATTTCTACTGTCCTATACAGTTATAACAGGTCCAGTTTTCAACATATTAAAAACACATAGGAAAGTGTTACATACATTCATCAAATGCAAAAAACAAAGTTACAGTGAGACGGGCAAATGTGTTAGACATTTATTTTAATTCTGTGGTACCCATTTTGCTTATATTCTCATCATACTATACAAATGTACTTTAAATATCTAAACATATATCCACACATATTACTAGTCTTAAATTTTCTAGGAACTCTTCTGAAATCATTTAAAATTGGCAAAGTATCCCAACTATATAATTTAAGCAAATAGTTTTTTATACAAAATTCAATATATCATTTACTCCTATAGTAAATTCTAAACCTTGGCTTTGACGCACTGTACTTTAGATCACTCCCACAATATAAAATGTTAGAGCAAAAGGATCAACTGTTATGCAGATTTACCAAGTATCTACCGCAGAATTAACCACAGTATGTTGTACTTCTACTCATCATACGGCATGTGTAACTTGCTAACTCAATGTTCTAATGTCATGTTTTCAAATAATACATATATCTAAAAAAATATAGAAGATTGTCAAAAGTGACAGGAATTCTTAATTTTCCACAAAGCTTTCAAAAATAAATGATATGAACATCTCTCACAAAATCAGAATTATTTTTTTCTCCCTCTGCAACCCAATACTGGAAAAAATACGCTGAGAAAAATCACAGAAATACTCCTAAAACTGCATGAAGATAAAAAAAAAACAGAAATTATGAAAAATGTGGGGAGAAATATCATTGGTTGTGAAAGTTTATAAAGAGATTATAACCATACTATCAAGGCCAGTAAAAAGAAACCACATATCTAGTTTCTCAAGACTATATTTTATCTGTTATATTTTATTCTATAAAAGCTGTCCACTTAAATTTCTGCTTCAGAAAATGTTTCCTACTTAGAGCTATGACAAGAAATTTGGAATGTAACTGAAAAAAAAAGCAAAACGAGGTATGTGATGCAAAGAGGCAATGTTTTAAATTTGTTTCAAAGTATCACATGACAATTTGTGCAAGAGTTTTTAATACAAACCATGCTAGTTTGTTTTCTTCAAGAGAATCACAAATCCAGTTGTGGAGAGATTCATGGTTATACTATATCCTCTAGCAATTATTCTTAACATAAAAAAATAAGTTGTTCAGCCAAATATTTGCCTTAGGACTTCATTAATATTCCAGATTATTAGAAATTCATCAGTTAAATATGAAGAATGATTAAGTACCTATAATGCTATGGTTCTATTCATACTTTTTCTTCTCAATCAGGTGTCAGTTCTGATGGTACTTAGTTGATCATATGTAATGCTAAGAGTCGAATCAGGATTTGCCTGATACAAGGCAAGCACCTTAATCTCCACACTCTCTCTCCAGTCTATTTTCTAGCAATTTAAAAAGTATTTCATTGTGCATAATGCTCTCTTAGGAAGTTGCAAGTTCTTTAAATTGAGGGATATATTTTGTTCTCTGTCAATGTAAAATAAATACTTTTAGTAATCTGTAAAAAATGCTGAAATTCAACTTACAATCAAGATAGCATCATAACTTTATTTATTGTTTGTTTTGTTTTTGGGCCACACCAGTGACACTAATGAGTTACTCCTGGCTCTGCCCTCAAAAATCGGTCCTGGCAGGCTCAAGGGGACCATATGGGATGTCGAGAAAAGAACTGGGGTTTGTCAGGGGTTGGCTGCATGCAAGGCAAATACCCTATCGCTGTGCTATTGCTCTGGCCTCTCAGTCAGGAACTCTTGACCAGTATGACAATAATATACAAATTGCAAACAGAACAAAGCAAAACAGAATACTTTGAGTCTACAGGTGTATTTCAAAACATGATAAGCATTTATACGATCCAGAAATGAGCTAGAGACACAAAGTCCAAAGGAAGCAGAGTTAGTTAGGATTCAGGCCTGCTCTAGAGCAGGAAACCATGGCAGTAATGAGATTTTTTCAAGCAAATTCAATCTATGAATTTGCCATCCAGGTTTCCCCTAACAAAGCAATAGGAGAGAGACTTGGTCTTACAGCAAGGACCTGGCCAATCATCAGTTTGTTCAAGTCCTCAATATGAACTATTCCTACATTTCCATAGAATTTGAACATGGAATTGCTATTATAGATAAACCCATAAAACACGTTTATAGGCTGGGTAGATGGGTCAGATACTAGAACTGGATCCAATCCTAAGCACTGTATGATCCTCAAATGATCACTGGGGGTGATCCCCAAAAAACAAGCTGTGAGAGTGACCCCCAAATAAACAAAATGAGGGTAAAGAATGTGGCTCAGCAGTTGCCTAACAAGTTGAGGTCCTAGGTTTGATTGAATGAATGGTTGACCCAACTAAGAGGAGGTCAGGTAGAATTATAGTTTAAAAATACTAAAATGGGGGAGGCCAGGAGATAGTATAGCAGGTAGGAAACTTGCTTTGCCAGCCACCAATTCTGGTTCTATCTCTAGTACCTCATATGATCTGCCAAGCCCAACAAGAGCAATCACGGAGTGCAGAGCCAGGAGTAAGCCCTGAACACAATTGAATGTGTCCCAGATAGGCCCCAACTTATAAAGGGTCTAGGGATATAATTCAAGCAATATAGTACATGTGTCAGACCCTGAGTTCTATGGCCCTCTGAGCACTGCCAGATATGACCCTAGTGGACACCAAGCACTGTTAGTCCTTAGCATTGACCTCGCTTGCAAAACTGGATCAAGTATCACAAGGAATGACCCTCAGCACTACTGAGTTTGGCTCCTATAAAAAATATTTTAAAGTTCCTGGGGGATGAGAGATGGTGCAGTATATAGGATACTTGTTTTATATGTGGCTGAGCTTGGTTCAATCCCCAACAACCCATATAGTACCCTGCCAAGAAGTAATTCTTGAGTGCAGAAACAGGAGTAACCCCTCAGTACCACTGTATGTGGCCCCCAAACAACAACAATAACAATATAAAAATAATGTACAATAAAATGTATAATAATAGTGTATAATAAAGTTCCTTAAACAGACACTTCAAAATGAAACAGCACAAAAATTTGAAAAATGAGATATAATAAGAAAAACTATCTGAAATAATTACATATTAAAATTAAAAGTAAGTTTACTTAATCCATTAGGCATCAAGACTGACCTCATACCCCAACGAGCCAGTACTCACTACACAAGTGAAGAGACACCCACCCAAACTCTCACCTCGTTCCCAGCAAGAGAATACAACCAACACCCTGACTGACCCATGCAGTGTGGCCCTCCTAATCACTTCCCCCGAATGTGGACTGTGGCTTGATACCGGAACTAGCTCCAAAGGACCCCCACAGCAAGAACTCTACCCAAGACCTCCCTGCCTGGATCCCACACTTCACAAGAAAATCTCAAAAGACAGTGGGGAAGCCTGTACTTTCATCATAAATATAGACCTATATAACACCTCTTATCCTTTTTCTCCCCAAATATAATCTCCTGTATCACTTTCTCCCTTTTTCTTTGTTTTTTTTTCTTCTTTTTTCTTTCCTTTTTTATCCTTGTTCTTTTGTTTGTTTGTTTGTTTGTTTGTTTTTATTGCTTTTGTTATTTGATTTTTTTTTGGATCACTCCTGAAGGCACTCGGTGGGTGCTCCTGGCTCTATGCTCGGAGATCACCCCTGTTGGCACGGGGGACCATATGAGATGCCGGGATTTGAGCCACCATCCTTCTGCAGGAAGAACAGACGCCTTGTCTCCAAGCTATCTCTCCCGGCCCCACTTTACTCCTTTAATTACGTCTTTAATTTTTTTTTAAAGAAATTTTTTTTCTTTAGATATGTGTGAGCATATATATTCCTAGTTTTTGTCACGTGTCTGTTTTCTTCTCTTGCCACCCCCAAATCCTCCAGCAATATAATGTAGCACCACTTCTTCCTGCAAAGACATATTAAACAAAGGGAAAATTTTATGTGTAAAAACTAGCTCTTATCTACTAGGGATAAGAACTCATACTTGTTTACAACACAGGGACATCTCCCACCCTGAACGTTTGTCATGTGGAAACAACGTAGACTCCAGGAAACTAGACACCGACCATCCAATCTTGACTCCTGGACCCCAGACATAGAAACGACAGAGTTCTCACAACAGCTCCAGGAGCCCAATCCCCTCCAGGGCATGCATAATGCTGCTCTGACATCAACATGTGCCAGTGCTAAATTGATAACCTAACACGAGGAAATGGGAACAACTAGATCTAAGAGCAAGTTATCCTTCCTCATCAGCCAACGATAAGACAAAATCAGAAAACATGTCACCCTTTGATCTGTGCAAAAGCCAAGATTGCTATATACAGATGACTGGATGTTACAACCAGGAAGGGACAGTACACATCCAGGGACCAACAACAACAACAACAACAGCATCAAAAAGCTCTAGCCTAGCTTTTGGTCTATGATCTGTTCAACAGACAAGAGCTCCAATTTCAGAGGTCTGACTGAGACAACCGCAACTGAATGCATATTCCGGAAACATAACGAAAGACTTTATCCCAGGCTCCATCCTAGGAGCAACATAATGACCAAGACCACCAACTACAGAAGATGGATTAAAACAACACTGAAGAAGCAGAACTGCTAGAACCACAAAGAAAGACTTCATCATAAGCTCCATTCCTTGAGCTGCACAGTCACCAAGATCTCTAGATACAGAGGTCTGATTTTACCATCCATGATGAAGCAGAAATCTTCCATACACCACACACCACGAAAACACTGAGGGGAGAGTGAATGATCATGCAAGGAGTCTATAGTTAATCCCATGATAGTACACTTCAGGGGGTGAGAAACCTTGTATCTCCTAGGCCAAGGGAATTTTGTATCTCCTAGGCCAAGGGAAATCCCTCTATAATATCCTCAATAGTTATTGTGCCTATGCAGGGGGAAAAGGAAAAAAAGCACAAAACAATCATTTTTCCACATATTTATTTATCAATTGATCAATTTTTTGACGTCTTTATATTAGTGTAGAGATTGAAGTTGATGTCTCCAATATTATTTTATTTTATCTTATCTTTCTCTTTCTTTTTGCACTCTGGCATGATTTGATTTCAGAACAGAGACTGGTGTGTGGTGCTTGTCTTTATTGCTGTGGTGCTCACTGGATATTTAATTTGATATTTCTTTCTGTATTGTGGTGGTGTTTCAATTGCCTTTTTCACATCCTCTCTCAAACTGAGGTTGAAATCCTCTGGAAGGACTCAGCCTATTTTTAGCATATTTGACTTTTTTTTTCTCTTATTTTGTACCCCAATCTATTGCTTTTCTTTCCTTCAAACAAAGCCACATAACTCAATTTATCTAGCTCCACTTCTTAAATAGATGGGGAGACAGAGGAGGGTACCAGGACCAAACAGATATATGATCACTAATAGTGAACAGGACAAAGAGGGGACCACCTACTCCAGCAGTCCTGGGGGTGATGGTGGGGTACATGGATTGCAGAAGGGGAACTGGGATAGGGGGAGGACAAATTTGGTGATAGGTATTCCCCTGATTCAATGTTGATATGTACCTAAAATTCTACTGTGAAAGATATGTAAGCCATTATCATCAAAATAAAAATTAAAAAATTTAAAAGTAAGTTTACAAGTTATTCTCAGACAAAATAATACTTGAGCAAAACCCATTAATATACAAGGAGATTTATCAACTACAAGGTGGTAGATGACGAATTTGACAACATATTATTGAAATAAAAACTGACTGGACTTCAATATGAGTTGAATGGAAAATTCAGTCAGAGCGCTGGCAAGAAACAGATATCAATCTTTTTTTTGTTTTGTTTTGTTTTTGGGGAGTCACACCCAGCAGTGCTCAGGGGTTACTCCTGTATCTGCACTCAGAAATTATTCCATCAGATTCAGGGGACCATATGGGAATGCAGGAATCGAACACCAGTTTGTCACTGGGTCAGCTGCATGCAAGACAAATGGCCTACTGCTGTGCTATCTCTCTGTCCCCAGATATCAATATTAATGGGGTTAGTGAATGAGAAATGAAGGAATGGATTCTTTACAAAGGAATTCAGAAAGTTGAAGGAGCAGAGGACACAATGAAGTACCTAACAACAAGAAACAGTGGGATACTACTACTCCTTCACACTTGAAGTACAAAGGGAAAGTATGTCCAGAAACGAAGGAGAGCCATTTGTACAGGTTTCTCAGAATGAGTTCTAGCTCTAGAAGATGGCAGACTCCTGATGAAACAAGGAGGTAGACTAACTCACTGAACAGGTTGAACCTATTTCAACAACCAGATGGCTGAAGTAGGTTCAACTATTGTTCTGCTACATAGAGAAAAAACAATACAATAATCAAGATAATAAAAATGAGAAATTTTGACATAACAGCAGAAACTGGGGGAAAAAGTGGCAAAAATATTAGTCAGATATAGCAGATTTGTATAATACAATCAACAAACTTGATTTGAACTGTTGTGACATATGTATATTAATGTACGGATATATTCACGTGGAGAGAGTGAGAAGAGAGCAAGAGAGAGAAACCTGTTCCCTACACTGACAACTATCATGACAATGGTAGTGAGTGAGAGAAGTAGAATGCCTGTCTCAAATACAGGCAGAGGGTGGGGGAGGATGGAGAGAGGAGGCATTTGTGTTGGGAATATAGCACTAGTGAAGAGGGGGTGTTTTTTTTTTTTATAACTGAAACCAAACTACAAACATGTTTGTAATCATGGTGCTAAAATAAAGATATTAATCAAAAAAAAAAAAAGAAGAAAAACCTGTTCCCAACAGATAAAGAGCAACATTCTTTCTGAGTATGATTTCAATGGAATATTTATAAAAGTTTATCATACTAGGTCACAAGAGGATTAAATGTGTCACAGAACACAATGTAATTTCATTAAAAGCCAGAATACAGAGTTTAACTTATATGAAAAGATCAAAATAAACTTCTAGGTAAAAAAGAAGAGGAAATAATATGTATACCAAACTAATACTTGCATAAATCATCTCTCTGCATATGCACAGAAGAATCTGGATACCTAAGAACTAATAATATTGGATACCTGTGGGGTGGGAGGTAATTTATTTTGTAGGCTTTTTCATTCTGAATTTTTAAACTAGTTGTATTATTATTATTTTTATTATTATTATTATGATGATGATGATGATGATGATGATGATGGTTTTGGGGCCACACCCAATGATGCTGAGGGATTGCTCCTGAATATGCGCTCAGAAATCACTTCTGACTTGGGGGACCATATGAGTTGCCGGGGGATCAAACCAACCATGATTGGTCCTAGATTAGCGTGTGCAAGGCAAACACCTTACCGCTTGCACCACCACTCCGGCTCCTAGTTGTATTATTTTTAAAAATCTAGTTAATGATGTTGAATAGAACTGGCATTTGCTATCTGCACTTTCTTTATTGTCCAGACAGATTCCCAAGCTAATTTTGCAGGAGGGGTAGAGTTTAATTAAAAGGAAATAGCTGTTATGACTTGATCTCTGCTAAGTCAAGATTTCACTTTCCCTCCCATCAATAATTTTTTCTACATAGAGAACAAAAAATAATTCTGCTGTATATTTTTTATTGACCTTTAAGTTTGGGTAATTTCTGTAAAATAACACACATCTAAATTCTTGAACATAAACAATATTTCTGCCACCTTGGAATATACAACTGTACTCTTTGAATTTTTCTGCTAGAAAAGAAAATCATTTATAGAGCAGTTAGACAAAAATTATATGGAAAATAAATGAAATAACAAGAACAAGAAATATTAACACAATCCATCAAAATGGACATTATGAATGATATATCTAAATTACTTACAATAATTTTGAAACTGAATTCCTCCTCATCAGAAACAGCTCTCTGAGCATTAACTTAGAGCCTGAAATATCAATAACAGGGCACTATCTCATCTGACATTTTGAGTGACAATCAGGACACATGAAAGGAAAGCAGCAAAGCTTTCAAGCAAACAATAAATCTTTAACAGAGTTCCTTTGTATGAGTAAGGAAGAATTTACATAGATAGTTTCTTTTATTATATGAAACTATTCAAACACATGAGCCAAGGAGAACAGACTTGTCTGCATAAATGGACCTGCCACTCAAGTCTTTGATTTATTCATTTGAAAATCTAAAACATGATAAGGAACGTTCTCTATCTGCCCACTTCAGAGAAAAATCACGAGAAGAGATATCCTTGTTTAAATCAGCACCTAGCTTCTTAAACTGTGGTTGTGACATAAGTAAATGTGGGTGTGTAAAGAATTTAGCAACAGGGGCCGGGCCGTGGCGCTGGAGGTAAGGTGCCTGCCTTGCCTGCGCTAGCCTAGGACGGACCGCGGTTCGATCCCCCGGCGTCCCATATGGTCCCCCAAGAAGCCAGGAGTAACTTCTGAGCGCATAGCCAGGAGTAACCCCTGAGCGTCACAGGGTGTGGCCCAAAAACCAAAAAAAAAAAAAAAAAAAAAGAATTTAGCAACAGTAAATGATTTCGGAATCCACAAAAAAAAAAAAAAAAATAACAATAATTTAAAATCAAATATGTAATGAACAGGAAGTGTTTCTGGCAGCGCTCAACTGTGTTGCATTTTAAGGCTAAAAGGGTCTCAAATGGAAAATTTAAAAACCCTCATTAACGGGGACATCAGAGGTGACAGAAGCTATGCAAATCACCCCAACAAAACATTCCTCCTTATCTCCAGGAGTATCTAGAGTCCATAAACTGAGTTGAACGGGCATGTGAGATCAGAACCTGTGAGTGTAGCAGGGGTTCTGCTTAGCTTTCCTCTTTTCTTCTTCTTCTTCTTCTTCTTCTTCTTCTTCTTCTTCTTCTTCTTCTTCTTCTTCTTCTTCTTCTTCTTCTTCTTCTTCTTCTTCTTCTTCTTCTTCTTCTTCTTCTTCTTCTTCTTCTTCTTCTTCTTCTTCTTCTTCTTCTTCTTCTTCTTCTTCTTCTTCTTCTTCTTCTTCTTCTTCTTCTTCTTCTTCTTCTTCTTCTTCTTCTTCTTCTTCTTCTTCTTCTCTTCTTCTTCTTCTTCTTCTTCTTCTTCTTCTTCTTCTTCTTCTTCTTCTTCTTCTTCTTCTTCTTCTTCTTCTTCTTTTTTTTTTGTTTTTGTTTTTTTGTTTTTGTTTTTGTTTTTGGGTCACACCTGGCAGCGCTCAGGGGTTACTCCTGGCTCTATGCTCAGAAATCGCTCCTGGGAGGCTCTGGGGACCATATGGGATGCCAGGATTTGAACCACCGACCTTCTGCATGCAAGGCATACATACGCCTTACCTCCAGACTATCTCTCTGGCCCCCAGATGAACTCCTTCACATCATGGCCTTTTCCTAAACAACCATTTCTAATTTGACCTTGAGAGCTCCAGGGGTTACATTGCATAGGTTGTGGAGGCAGGAAGACTCCCACAGGAAATCACAGTATGCCTACCATTTTCTGTTTGCTCCCTCTTAGCTTCCACCTTGCCCCTCCACTACTTCCAATTCCCTACTCTTTGATTTCCTGTTGGATTTGGCCAATGGAAACTTTGATAAGAGAAAAAAGGGAGAAATATATTTATGTGTTTGTCATGGGACAACTGCCTCTGTGTACCGAAGATCACTGCTCATTTTAAGGCAAATTCTATGCACATAACTTTCTCCTTACAGAATCTGTAAAATACTATCTTCCCTGACACTTTCATCCTCAGAATGGCCAACAGCTCAGCTGCTATTAGTTCCAGTATTATTCAAGCTCCTCTATTTCACACTCTCATATCTAAAAACAGTCTCTCCTTGACAAACCTGGTTTCAAATATGCCACCTGCTTGACTGGCACAGATATGCCCTACATTACTACTCTAGTTAAACAGCATGGGGCAGGTAAATTACCTTCCTTTCAACCTCTTTTATAATTCACAAAAAATTTTTTTAAAGGATGTCTAAAGGATGTGGCACTAAATTGGGGAAGACAGAAGTGGGAAACTAGAGGTAGGACCTTTGAATGACCCATTTTGGGAGCTGGACAAGTATAAATGGACCTTAAATGACAAAGTTATGAACAGAATAAGGGAAAAAGTCTGGTCAGATTACTTGAGCTAAAACAGATTCACAGAAGCAATTAGAAAATGTCTATATGAAACTTAAGTTGTATTGATCACTGATTATTTCAATTACTGTTTACGTTAGTCACCATTGTATATGAACAATGCTCTTTCCTAGAAGCAGCGTGGCATGTAATTAGCCTTGAGATCTTTGTGAACCTTAGTTGAGGCTCAACCCTTTTTGATGATAGCCAGCTTGAATCTGCATGTATAAATAATCTGCTCTTTTAAGTGTTAATTTGTTTCTTGGCCAGATTTCTGTAATTGTAAGAGGGTGCTCTACAAATATGATTCTACACACATCTCCCCATTTCTCTCTAAGGGACTTCCCAGTAGCCTTACACAGTCTGACTGGACCTGGCTAAACTTAAGATGTCACTTTCTTGACAAGCTACTGCTATGTTCTTACACACCTTACAGAAACCTCTCCAGGGATTTCTGAATTTTTACATGCCACTCACTATTTCAAATCTTCGAGGTATCTCATAGGTGCCCCTAAATTCTATTTCCTCTTCTTCCATCCTGCACATTCCTCCATGTCTTTGAAATAATTCAACAAGTAACACTTCTATCTACCCAGTTTGTGTTTTGCTTTAAAACCATTCTTATATAGTTAATGTATTTTTTAAAAAGTATTCCTCTTCCCTTAGTTCTTGTTAATGTTGTTAAGATGGTCAGGAGTCAATGCTATGTGGTGGTGGCACTTTCTGGGGCACCCTTGTTTACCGGTGTGGTGTCAGTGTTGTGGGATCGGGGACCCAGACAGCACAGGTGAAATAAAACCAAGGAGAGAATTTATGGTTGTACTCTTGCAACCCAGTTGCCATCTAGCCTCTGAGCAATCCCTGAGTTCTCTCTACTCAGTTTTTAAAACCAGAACTCTGGAAGCCATTATTGATCATTTCCTTTCCATAAAAACCAGGTAAGCAGCAATTATTATCAATTAAGCCTCTTGTATTATCTCTGGACAGTATGTTTTGCCCAAATTCACCTGTCACACCCAGCTATTAATCCAAAACAAAGGCATTCCCCATCTTCTTTCCTTTAAACCTATCCCTTTGATATGTAAAAGCACACCTGGATCACTCAACTTTCCCCATCCTGGATTTGTATTGGGAGAATAAAGAAAATTCAGTCTGGCTTGGGGTGAAGAGAGACCATGAGGTGAGAAGCAGACTGATTTTGTGACTCTCTCCTGACTGGCTTGGTTTATTAATTCTTCATTACTACCTTCTTCATACCTGTCCGCCTGGGGTTGGAAATACAGAACATGGGGTAATTTCACTACTTTGGGATTGATTCTTTCCCAGGCAACAAATACCTCTTTCCCAGAAAAGTATAATAGCTTCCCCTGGACTTCCTCAAGACCCCTCTTGCTCCTTCCAATCCAGTCCAGACTTCTCTAACAGAATGCTATTATTTGTTTGTTTGTTTGTTTGTTTGTTTTTGGGCTTCACCTGCTGACACTCAGGGGTTACTTCTGGCTATGCATTCAAATTGCTCCTGGCTTGGGGGACCATATGGGATGCAGGAGATTGAACCTCAGTTCATCCTAGGCTAGCGTGGGTAAGGCAGATGCCTTACCACTTACACCACTGCTCCGGTCCCCAGGATGTTATTTTTTAAAATAAACTTCTTCCTTTTTAAATGTCTAATAATCAGTTACTCTTTTGCTCTCCTGGCCCCAGGCACAAAAAGTTATTGATTTCTTACATTTGATGTGCTTTAGGTTTTTAAGTCTTCCCTCAAACCAATCCCTCTACCTAGGATGCTTTCTTTCCTCCATCCTTCATACTAGACTAATTACCATTCAACTTTCAAAATGGAAACTATCTTTCACCTTCTTTGACCTAATTTGGTTTTGCAATTATAATCTCAATTAAAATTTTATACCTTTTCCCTGTAGCCTTTATCATAATTTCAGTTGGAAAATTAACAGGATCTCCATGTTGGAGTTCATCATTGGCTGTCCATAACCCTTACATAATTCCGTGCTTGCTGGCATTTTATAAATAGTTATGGAATTGTAAATGAGAGGATTCACATTAGACCCAAGTTTTCTATGCCTCATTCAACTTGAACCACATCAAGACTAAGTTCCTTCCCTCTTACCCTCAGTGTTGTTTAGAAAGTGTTTAACACTAGACCAGTAGTGTACACACCAGAGTTGGTTTGACTTCTTACTCACATTCCAGATCCCTTCTAACAAAGAGTAGGCAAAATCGATTATAAATCTTTATATAGAAATGTCCCTGCTTGGGGCCAAGCTATAGCACAGCGAATAGGGCATTTGTCTTGCACAAGGCTGACCCAGGTTTGATCTGGGAGCATCTCATATAGTCTCCTAAGCCTGCTAGGGGTGATTTCCGATGCAGAGCCAGAAGTAACCCCTGAGCACGGCTGGGTGTGTCCCAGAAACAAAAGAACAAACAAACAAACAAACAGAAATGTCCCTGTTTTCTTCCTACTTTGGGGGGTTATATTATAAAAGAAATGTACTCACTAAGAAACCTGGCAAAGTTCAAAATCTCTCAAAAAAAGAAAGAACTTCCAAAATTTTAACATTTGAAACAGTGACCAATTTGAATATATGTAATATTTCAGCAGATACAAAACTTATTTTTCAATTTGCAATGTCCATAGGTAAAAAAAAATTACATGTCTAGTTCATGGTTTATTGTATTCTATTCAGTTAGAGAAAGTTCTATAAGAGCTTTAAAAAGTTTTGAAATAGACTGTTGAATAATAAAAGAAAAATACCTAATGAGGTAGGCAGCTTAATGCAGTTGCTCATTACTGTTTTGAAATATTTGCCCAACATGTATTTTTTAAGCAATAGAAATAAAAGAGGGTATGTATGCAAAAAGTATTGAGCTTTATTTATATTCTAACTTTTTATAAAGTAATATGTTTTATGTCTTCTTGTTAGTATTAATTAGTAATGGGAAAAAGTACTCTGTAAAAAAAGGAAACATCAATACTTTCATTGTGGATCATTATTTACAGGGGAATTTCTATTTCTTTGCTTCTATATATCTTACTAGACATGGGGCTTGATTATATTTTTAATTAAAATTTTTTAAAGATTTCATTTGTGACAGAAGTTGTTTCAAAATATCATTAAAAAGAACAATGGCAATGCTTTTTAGGAGCAAAGAGACAAATTACAACATAGGAAATTAAACCTGGGTATCTGCAAAGGTTTAGAAAATAAGGGTAAAGCATTTTGGAGCAAAATTTGACTTGGTAAAGCCAGAAACCATATTTGGGGGAACCACAGAGATAAGGACCCAGTTAAGTTCCTGGTTAGCACAGGTAATTACTGGGTTAGTCTTAAGAAATGGAAGCTAAGTCTCTGAAATCTGCTTCAATGGCACAGCCAAGGAATTAAGCCCTGCCACCCCAAGTTTCAAGAAACATAAGAAACCAAGGTCTGGGACCAGAAATTTATATAAGAATGACCTGGATTGTGAGTAAGAAGTCAAACCAACTCTGGTGTGTACACTACTGGTCAAGTGTTAAACACTTTCTAAACAACACTGAATGGAAGTCACCTGTGTAATTCCCAGAGCGGTCAGAAGCAGAGATTTAGGGAACTGGTATGAGCTTCTTCACCACCTAGGATAAATCAGAGTGCACCAGGGTTTCTCACTTGACCTGCCTGGCCTGCTCCAAGTTCTGGTCACTTTTGTTCAGCAACCCATGCAACTCAGGCAAGGAAAAGTTCCTGCTGTTTGCAGAGGTAAGAAAGAAAAGGAGTTAGATTGACTTCATTCAGAGTTTAGGTTCTTTTCTTTTATTATAGGGTGTCATGGAGTTCCCAAATGGTGCTCAACTCCTGACAATATCATTTAACTGGAACCAGATAGTTAGATACAGGCTTTGATGATTTTGCATTGCAATAGACCACCAAGACTATATCCAGAGATGCTGGACTGTGGGAGTAAGAGTGGGTAAAGGTGGTGTTGTTGTCTTCAAGGCTATATATGACTGTACTTAGGGCCCATAAGGCACAGGAGATTAAACCAGAATTCTACGAATGTGCCTAATCCTTGTTCAATTTCTCCTGCTATCAGGCCCTGTCTTTTGTCTTGAAAAGAATTTAAGAACAAGACAGGGTATAGATAAAAGCAAAAAGTTCACACCCACAGCTGTGATGTAGACATGGGTACTCTCAAGGTAGAGTTCTCCCTGCTGGGCCTTAGGGGAAGGGTTTTCTGAGTAGTGAGTATGCATAAGGTATTGGATAGCACGATTTGGGCAGTTCTGGAGCTGTGAATATATAAAAGCTATGTTTGCTCATATGGTTATTAGCATCTCATTATACAACTGTTGGTGGACATATGCATTTTGTCCCAAATGAAAGGGAAAGTAAAACTTGAATCATGGTTCTGTTCTCTGCATAGCTCCATTTACCTACTAGCCATTTTTTCTAAAAACCTTTAATGAGGAAGTGGCAACCTCAAAGTGGCAACTATCCAGCTCAGAATATTTTTCTTTTCTGTTTCTTTTTGTTTGTTTGTTTTTGTTTGTGTGGTACTACCATATAGAATGCTGAGATAAACCATGTCAGTAATGTGTAAGGGAAGCACCTTAGCTGCTGTCGTATCTCGCTGGTCCTCATAATTTCTTTTTTTCGAGGTCTTTCTTTCTTGCTGCAGTTTTCTACTTTGCCTCCCTACCTCAAAAGTTTTTAATAGCAACATGAGGAAACTGATATATGGAAAAAGTGGGTACAGGGAAAACCTTTTTCTCTTCTTTTCTTCTAAATTGTTTTTATCGGTCTAATAACTTAAAAATTAAATTGATATAAAACAAATATAAAGGAAAACAAGTTTAAATTAATATACATAAATTTGAGTACATATATATACAGTATATATACATACATATATGTAATGGTTTTCAACTACTGGTCTGTGGATGTCAGCCCAAAGAAATGCATCACTCCAAAGAAATTTCTTGCCAGTCCACAAAAAAAACCATTTAACACCATAATTTGAAGCTTCTAGTCTGTGGACTGGTATTAGTCTGTGAGTGTAATAAGGTTGAAATCACTGTTTTAGCCAAAGACACGAACTTGCAAAAAACTGATGAAACAAAGAACCTTTAGGTTAGTGTACTAATCAGAAAGGAATGAAGAGGGATGTTGTTAACATTGCTTGCTCCACCCTGGATTCACAATCTCTACTGACAAGCAAGACTAATTCTACACAGGAGGATCCCTTCCATGTAGAGATTAAGAAAGGAGAGCCAGAGTGCATTTCTTAGATAAATTTGTTCTTAAAAGATTTCTATTTAAAATAATCTAAAGCCCCCTAGGCCCCAATATGGCATGAAATTCAAAAACCCTACTATGAAGCAATCTTCAAACCATTCTAAAACTAACCAGTAGCATAATCTCTCTCATTGTCACTGAGTGTTACTCTGAAAAGTCCACCTCAGCCAGAACCTGGTGAGTATGTGAGCTTCTCCCGCAAAAGCAGCATAGAAGGGCAATTTATTTTTGTTTCCTAGGACTCTGACTCTGAAAGAACTGCTTTCACATCCACTTTCCCCTGGAGTTTTTGTTTGTTTGTCTGTTTGTTTTTGTTTGTTTGTCTATTTGTTTTTGTTTTTGGGTCACACCCGGCAACACTCAGGGGTTACTCCTGGCTCTACTCTCAGAAATCGCCCCTGGCAGGCACGGTGGACCATATGGGATGCCGGGACAAGAACCACCATCCTTCTTCTGCATGCAAGGCAAACGCCTTAGCTCCATGTTATCTCTTCGGCCCCCTCTGAGGTTTAAAACGATAAGCTTGCAACATCTTTTTGCTTGTCAAACATTGTTTTTACTGTGGAAACAGGCATTTTGAAGACACTAACATTAAAAGACACCTTTCCTTCCAGTACTGCAGATTCTAGAAAACAGCACTGACACAGTGGGTTTTTTGGGGGTATTTTGTTTGGTTTGGTTTTGGGGTCACACCCGGTTATTCCTGGCTATGCACTCAGAAGTTGCTCCTGGCTTGGGGGACTATATGAATTCTGAGCGATCAAACCACGGTCCATCCTAGGTCAGCTGCGTGCAATGCCCTACTGCTGCACACCGCTCTGGCCCTGCCACAGTGTTATTTAGCAATCCATCACAATCAAATACTACTTCCAAGAGAATATTTGTAGACAAAAATGAAGGTATACTATAATTTCTAACTATGCAGAGATATAATTAGTACAGAAAGTGATAGAAAAAAAAGGAGAGGGGAGAAGAGGATAAATTTAACTCTTAACAGACCTTAAACTTATGTAAACATGATATGCACAAAGAAGTCTTTGTTTAAAATAAATGTATTGAAAGAAAATGCATCATAGTTGACATAACTGATCATAATACATTTGTTTCAGGATGACAGGAAGCAAAGTTATCAAAAAATAAGAAAATAGAAGATCTAAAATAAAAAAATAAAGAATTGGAAAAAGAAAAAGGAGAGTTCATTAATAGATATATTTATGACAATTATTGTATCACCAATAAAGTTGCTAATACATAGCAGAAGCATTAGTATGCTCTTTTGTTTTGTTTTTTTTCAGGTAGTAAATGGACAAGAAGAAAAGAAAGATGTGTGTGTGTGTGTGTGTGTGTGTGTGTGTGTGTGTGTGTGTGGCAGTTGTTGCTAGCATAGGCACAGCAAAATATGGGATAAATTGGAAGGAGAAACCTTTGGCCTAAAAACAGGGAAGTGTTTTGGTATAAGACCAACTCCAGGCTACAGGCCTACTATGTTGTTCGACCTTTTCGACATTCTCTGTGGTATCAGAAACTGTTCTTCACCATTATAGTGGTTGCTGTCGGTTTCTGTAGTTATAGATCCTGGTTTTTGTACAGGTCCTATGTTGAAGGCTGCATAGTGTGTATGGTGTCTTCTGGTTTCTTCTCATCATTAGATAGCATCCTGCCCTAAAAGCAGACAGTTGCTATTCCTAGATTGTCATGGTGTCATAAGTACCATCTGTGGAGTAAGTCAATGGCATGATGGTAGTGGAGCCTTCCTTGTTAAGAATTCTTATTCCTGGTGATGATGTAGGAAACCATGTTTGTTTTTGCAGACAGTGTCCACAGTTCAGGGGTGAATGGTCAATGTCCGATCAGCTGAAGTCTAAGCCAAGTCACTATGCCAGGAGTTCAGGGTGTAAGGTCCCACTGCAGTTTAAAATGTGCACCCATCTCTAATAGATAAGAGCTTGTTTGCATATAAAATATTTTCCCATTTTAATGTGCCTATGCAAAAATGAAGAATGGCAAAAAGTATTACTGGTGCATATGGGGATCAAGGTATCAAGACCAACAATCCCCATAAACTTTTCTTACATGGCCTCTAGAAAAAAGACTTGTCTACTAGAATTCTGTACTAAACAGATCCCAAGGATGGGGAAAATTGTCACTACATGAGAAGATATTCATGAATATGCTTATTGAAAGAATGTAATTAAAGAGATATGAAAAGGAGATTTGTATGTCCTTTTTGGTTTGTTTGTTTGTTGTTGTTGTTGTTTTCAGCCACATCTGGTGACACTCAGGGGTTACTCTTGGCTATGCTCTCATAAATCGCTCCTGGCTTGGGGAACATATGGGACCCCAGGGGATCAAACTGCAGTCTGTCCTAGGCTAGCGATAGCAAGGCAGACGCCTTATGCCCTGCACCACTGCTCCAGCCCCTGTATGGCCTTTTTAAATCTTTTGAAGTAGGCAGGGAAATGGTAAGATCCGAAACCCAGCTTCAACCTGGGAGTTGGTTTTTGGAGTCTAGGGAAAATGACTTATAGGAGTCATATATCAATGAGTGTCCTCAAGCACATGGCTTCTCAGCCACCTAATCCTGTAGCAAGCAAAAGTCCATGAAGGAGGGAGGTGAAGGGAGAGGGGCCATCGAGAGTGAGTCAATAGTAGCTGAGTGTTGGTGTTTCTCATGTAGGGAATCGATATTTTCACTTTTGGGGCTGGTTGACATCTGGCTGGGATGGGGAGGATGTTCTGATTTGTGAGGAGTTAAGCACATGGAGTGTTATCCTGCGGGTATTGGGCATTTAGTTTCCTTCCAGAGGAACAATCTAAAATTATGAGCATGTGGTATCATGATTAACAAAGTACAGCTTTTGGAAATGAGGGCTGATGAAAAAGGACCCCAGTGCAAGGAGGTCCTCTGTACAGCCCGGTTTATGGCCGTTGGAGGGGCTGCTGTCCCTTCCCCCCACACTCCCGGGGACCCGGCTACTCCATCTTGCTGTGGAGGCCTGGCTTGGGGTTCCCATATCCCTACTCTAGGGGTTCAATACAGGGGTCCTGTCGGCCAGCTCCCCCGCTCAGTGACATCCCAGTTACCAGTTGTGAGAGGAAAGGCTAAATCCTCAGTCTTTCGTTTTTTAAATGTTTGATTGGGGGGGGCATGTATAATTATAGTGATTACATTGAATAATGCTTTACAGAATAGTCCTTACTTATGATGTCTTTTTTAAAATTAACACCTTTATTTAAGCACAATGTTAACAAACATTATGTTAACAAAATATGTTAACAAACATATTTTAGTTGGGTTTTAGTAATAAAAAAGTACAGCTCCCCCTTCATCAGTGAAACCTTTCTGCCACCAATGCTGCCCATTTCCTTCCTCCCCCACCACCTGCCTGTCTTTGAGACAGACATTCTATTTCCCTCACTCAGTGCTATTATCATGATAGTTGTTGGTGTAATTATTTCTCTAACTGTACTTAACCAATCTTTGTGGTAAGCTTCATATCATGGACTGGTCCTTTCAAATCTCTTCTCTATTGTCTCTAAGTATTATTATCATACTGTTTTATTTTTCTTAAATCCCACAAATTAGTGAGATTATTCTGTATCTTTCTCTCTCCCTCTGACTCATTTCACTCAGCATAATAGTTCCCATGTCTATCCGTGTGTAGGAAAATTTAATGACTTCATTTTTATTAACAGCTGCATTGTATTTTATTGAGTATATGTACCACAGTGTATATGTACCACAGTTTTTTTAGCCACTCATTTGTTGTTGGACACCTGGGTTGTTTCCAGATTCTGGTTATTGTAAATAGAGCTGCAATGAACAAAGACATGCAGAAGGCATTTTGTATTGTGTTTTTGTTTTATTTGTGTTTTGGTATATCCCTAGGAGTAGTATTGATGGATAATATGGGAGCTCAATTTCCAGTTATTGAGGAGTATCCATATTGTTTTCCATAAAGGCTGGACTAGATGGCATTCCCACCAGCAGTGAATAAAAGTTCCTTTCTCCCCACACCCACACCCACACCAGCAGTGGTTATTTTTGTTCTCTCTCATGTGTGCCAGTCTCTGTGGTGTGAGATGGTACCTCATTGTTTTCATTTGCATCTCCTTGATTATTAGTGATGTAGAACATTTTTCAGGTGCCTTTTGGCCATCTGTATTTCTTTTTTTTTTTTTTTTGTGGTTTTTGGGTCACACCTGGCAGTGCTCAGGGGTTATTCCTGGCTCCAGGCTCAGAAATTGCTCCTGGCAGGCACGGGGGACCATATGGGGCGCCGGGATTCGAACCGATGACCTCCTGCATGAAAGGCAAACGCCTTACCTCCATGCTATCTCTCCGGCCCCCGCCATCTGTATTTCTTCTTTGAGAAAGAAATATTTATTCTGCCCATTTTTGATAGGGTTAGATGTGTTTTTCTTGTTAAGTTCTGCCAGTACCATGTATATATTAGATGTCAGCCCCTTATCTAATGAATATTGAGTGAAAAGTTTCTCCCATTCTGTGGGTCACCTTTGTATACTAGTCACTGTTTTCTTTGAGGTGCAGATTCTTAGTGTAATATAGTCCCATTTGTTTATCTCTGCTTCCAATTGTTTGGACAGTGAACAAGTGAAGTTTTGACATCCTTGAAGATACCTTTAGTCATAATGTCATGGGGTGCTTTACCTACATGTTCTTCTATATATTTTATATTTTAAGGTCTGATAACTAGGTCTTTAATCCATTTGGATTGACCCTTGTAGATGGGGTTAATGGAGGTCTGAGTTCACTTTTTTGCATGTGGCCTACCATTTGTCCCAATACCACTTGTTAAAGAGGATTTCCTTGCTCCATTTTGCATTTCTTGCCTTTATCAAAGATGAATTAATTGTATGTCTGGGGAACATTCTCTGAAAACTCAAGTCTATTCCATTGATCTGAGGGTCTGTCTTTATTCCAATACTATGCTGTTTTAATGACGATTGCTTTGTAATACAGTTTAAAGTTAGGGAAAGTGATGCCTCCGATCTTCTTTTTTCTAAGCGTTGCGTTAGCTATTCTTGGGCATTTATTGTTCCAAATAAATTTCAGGAGTGTTTGATCCACTTCTTTGAAGAATGTCACGGATATCCTTAGAGGAATTGCATTAAATCTGCACAATGCTTTGGGGAGTACTGCCAATTAGTGATGTTATTACTCCCACACAGGGTATATGTCTCTATTTCCTTGTGTCCTCTTTTATTTCTTGAAGCGATGTTTTGTCTTTTTCTTTGTATAGGTCCTTCGCCTTTTTAGTTAAGTTGAAGCCATGGTATTTGAGTTTCTATGGCACTATTGTGAATAGAATTGTTTTTAAAGGTTCAGTTCTTCTCTATCATTATCTGTGTATAAGAAAGCGAGGGATCAAATCCAGGTCCATCCCTGGTCAGCCGCATGTAAGACAAACCCCTACTCTACTGTGCTATCACTTTGGCTCTGATCATTTGTTTTAAGGCTCTTTTCCAATCCCTTCTGTTGTATGGAGTTGTTATGCGTCTCATCATCCAACTCAGTGATTCAGTCCTCACACGCTGTCACTCTGTTGTGGTGGCTTTCCAGTGAGGTTTTCATTTTGCCTACCAAGTTTTTCAGTTTTGTTATATCAGTTTGGAATATTTTCGTTTCTATTTTCATATCCTCTAGATTCTTATTAGTGATTTGTCCCATGATTTCTTTGAGTTCTATCAGGTTTTCCCATATTTATTTTTTATTTTTCTTTTTTGGTTTTTGGTTTTTGGGTCAAACCTGGTGATACTCAGGGCTTACTCCTGAGAAATCACTTCTGGCTGGGGGACCATATGGGACCCCCAGGGATTAAATTGAAGTCCGTTCTGGTTCAGCCACATACAAGGCAAATGCCCTACCATTGCACGATAGCCCTGGCCTCTTCTCCACATTTCTTCTCTAAACTCCTTATCTGGGAGGCTAAATAGATGGTCAGCACTTTTCAAGTCATCAGAGCTGCAATCTTTATTCTCTATGCATGGTGGAGGCCTGTGCTGTTTCCCCATTGTCATGCTTGTAATGTGTTTTCTATATGTTGTGCTGGGGTTCACGGACTAGGAGAAATGCGTGACAGCTTTGCAGCCAGGCTCCTCTGAGTCTACCCTTTGTGGAAGGGTTCAGTTCACCTCTGTTGATGTGCTATTAGGAACTCTTTTGGGCTGTGTTGTTCACAACAGCAGCAGTGGCTGGTCAAGATGGCACCTGTGTCCAAATGCACATGGCAGGGAATCCTGATATAGTTTTTGACTTTTTGGTTATGCCTGGTGGGGCCTTTTGCATGTAAATCATGTGCTCTGGCTTCCTTTCAACTATTTCTCCAGCTCTACAAGAAGTTAAAAATAAAAAAAGACTTTCTAAAACTGAAGCCATGCCTGTAGCTGTTTTATTCCTATTCAAAGAAATTATCTTTGGCCAAGAAGCCAGATCTAGGACACTGCATGAAAAGGGAGAAAAACTTAATTTAACATTTAAGGACCCACAAGCTCCCAGGATTAGTCAACTGAAGCTGCAACCCTGAGAGCAATTGTCTCCTTATGGGCTAAGACTTAGATCCCCCCACAAGCCTATTGGGGTCTTGCTAAATAATACTGTGTGTATGTGTATGTGTGCATGTGTGTGATGGGGGGCATAGAGGGTGTGGTTAAAGCATGACTTACTCTTGCTCTGCACTCCAGGATCACTCCTGGCAAGGTTTGGGAGATTATATGCATATTTCTGGGGACTGAATCCAGATTGATAGCGTTCAAGGAAAGCCCTTTAGCACCTATATTATCTCTCCAATCCATGATACTTTTTATTTTATTTGTTTGTTTTTGTTGTGGGTTTTTTTTCAGTCACACCCGGTGATATTCAGGGGTCACCCCTGGCTATGCACTCAGAAATTGCTCCTGGCTTGGGGGACCTTAGGGGCACCAGAGGATCTAGTCTGTCCTAGGCTAGCATGTGCAAGGCAGATGCCTTACCGCTTTGTGCCACCACTCCAGCACCCATGATACTTTTTTTAATTAATGATTTTATTGGGGCCGGAGAGATAGCACAAAGGCGCTTGCCTTGCAAGCAGCCGATCTAGGACCTAAGGTAGTTGGTTCGAATCCCAGCGTCCCATCTGGTCCCCCTCGTGCCTGCCAGAAGGTATTTCTGAGCAGATAGCCAGGAGTAACCCCTGAGCACTGCCGGGTGTGGCCCAGAAACCAAAAGAAAAAAAAAGAAGAAGAAAAGGTTAGCCAAATTAACGTTTTTATTTAAATTTTGCAACCACCCTAGATATGCTTACTGACCTTTTATATGAGGTAACAGAGCTCAGTGTGATTTTCCTAGTTACTCTACTAATAAATAGGGTGTCAAGTCTTGACTATTGACTTCTGACTTTGAAACACGATTCCTTAACTTACTTCTTTACTTGTGTTCCTCAGTATAGTTATCTGTGAATTCAGCAGACATCAAGATAAATTTTATTATTCAGTCTCATGTCCACAAATGGGCAACTTAAAAGGTATAATAAACTTCTTGTGTGTTTAAATATTAGTCCAATCTCTATTTAGAATAAACACCAAGAATTTTATATTTCTTTTAAAAATTGTATTAAAGCACTTTAAGAATTTAATATTTCTGTGTCAGAATAAGGACTTAACTGTTGCTCTTACAGTAATAAAGAAAACTAATGTGGTAGACTAGTGCCACCAGGTGAATCAGGAACACATTCCAGCCCCTGCAATGGATTCCATTGGCCATACATTTCTTCTAATCAATGAAACCCTACACGACATGTAAAAAAAAAAAACTCATACACACGCATTGCATGTGTACAATGGGGAAACAATTCAGAACCCCACCATATTTGGAGAATTAAGATGATAGAAGACCCAACAAGTACCAGCCACCTATATAGTTTCTCCTATAAGGACTTTAGGGAGGAAAAATGGAAGATGTTCAAAACTCAAAAGAAAGCATAAAACAAACCAAACAAAGCACAACTAAGACTCAAGAAGATATAAAAGTAGAAATGAAAAAACTTCAAACTGAAACAACAGGACTAAAACAACTTGGTAATCAAAATGAAAAACTCCCTAACAGGCCTCACCAACTAACAGCTGCTGAGGATAGAATCAGTGAGATGAAAGACAAGCTGCAAAACACCTCCATACAAATGAAGAAGCTGAAAAATAACCTTAAAATAAACAAACAGGAGATGGAAAAAAATTCCTCAAAATGAGCTAACAGAAGACAGTGGAACTCTGGGATAAACTCAATAGAAATAATTTAAGAATTATCAGAGTCCCAAAAACCCAAGAAGAAAATTCCTATGAAGAATCAACAGTTGAATGAACTACAAATAAGAATCAAGAAGATAAGATGATAAAGAAAACTCCAAATTAAAATAACTGACTACTATTGAAAAACTCACCAGAAAACCTCTCTAACAAAGTAACAGCAGCTGAGGATAGAATCAATGAGCTCAAAGATGAGATGCATAACAACTCCATATAACAGAAAATATTGGAAAAGAGCCTTAAAGTAAAGAATCAGACAGTGGAAAAAATTCTCAAAGAATGTGAAGAGAAAAAATAGAAATCTTTTTTGAGGGGAGGCACACCCATCAGTGTTCAGGGGTTACTCCTGGCTCTATACTCAGAAATCACTCCTGGCAGGCTCGAGGGACCATATGGGATGCTGGGGTTCAAACCACCATCCTTCTGCATGCAAGACAAATGCCCTACCTTCATGCTATCTCTCTGGCCCCCAGAAATCTGATAACCTCAACAGAAATAACATAAAAATTATTGGAGTCTCAGAGCCCCAGGACGAAAATTCCCATGAAGTATCAACATGTCAAGGACATGATTGATAAGAAGTTCCCAGAGGTAAAGAATGCATGTAATGACATCTGAATGCTTAAAAGAAACCCAAAGTAAAACACCCCAAAACACATTCTAGTCACAATGATGAAAACCACAGACAGGGTAGAATGCTGAAAACCACAAGATCAAAAAGAAAAAATTAAATACAAAGAAGTATTTTAAGGTGATTTATCACAGTAGATTTATCACAGCAACCCTCAAGACTAGAAGGCTGTGGTGTGATATAGTGCAAAAGTCAATGAAATGTTTCGCCAAGAATATTCACCCAACCAGACTTTCATTCAGGTTTTGAGGAAGAATGCACAGCTTCATGAATTAAAAAATGATCAGAAACTTTACAATCTCAAAGCCAACCTTAAAAGAAGAATTGAATGGTCTACTTTAGGTCAATGCAGACCCAGCAAACACACCAAACTCCTACAAAGAAATAACACTTAATCCCATGACATTCATCTCTCTTAATGTGAGTGGACTAAATACACCAATTATGAGACACTGAGTGGCAAAATGGATAAAAAAAAATTGATGAAGTTTTGCTGCCTGCAAGAAACATATCTGAATACAGTTAGAACAAACAGACTCAAAGTTAAAGATTAAAGGACAATCATTTCAACAAACTACTCCCTTAAAAAGACTGGAGTGGCCAATTAATATCAGACAACATAGTTTTTGGCTTAAAAAAGGTTATGAGACATAGATAGACATTTCTTAATAATCAAGGGATTTGTTTACCCAGAAGAAATCACACTTTTAAATATAAGTGCACCAAGTGAAGGACTATCAAAATGCAAAGAAAGACATAAATAGCAACACAACAATAGTGGAAGACTTCAACAACACCCTGTCATCCTTTGATAGGTCAACCAAGATATACTGGCTCTGAGGCTTTTTCCCTAGAAAGTTGGATACACATTCTTACATGTGTACATTCTGTTACATGAAACATTCTCAAGATAAACCACATACTGGGCCTTAAAACATACCTCTATAAAATCAAGAGGATAGAAATTATATCAACTATCTTCTGCCATGATGCACTGAATATAGAGGTAAATTACAAACAGACATAGAGAAAAACTTTAATATCTGGAAATTAAACAGCTCACTATTGAATAACCAGTATGTCATGAAGGAAATCAAAGAGAAAATTAAAAGACTCCTGGAAATGAATGAGAATGAGGAGATAAATTATTAAAATGTGTGGAACACAGCAAAAGTAGTATTAAGAGAAAAAATTATAGCTTTGCGGGTATTCATCAGGAAGGAAGATAGGACCTATGTAAATAATTTAATGTTTCACTTTAAAAAATTAGAAAATGATGACTCTGAGGACTCCAAGGGAAATCTTTGCTGTGCCTGTCTGTCTTTCCTGAATATCTGAAGCTCTCCTCAGAGGTCTAGGGAGCGCACCCCTTAAAAACTGCAGTCTGAAGCTGCACAGCAAGTGAGTAAGTAAAGTCTGGCAGTGGGGGTCGCCAAGCAGAAAGTTGAGCACTCTGGCCTGGGGAGGCTCCGCCCTGCTGCGCTTTGATGACTCTGAGGACTCCAAGGGAAATCTTTGCTGTGCCCGTCTGTCTTTCGTGAATACATGAAGCTCTCCTCACAGGCCTAGGGAGCGCACCCCAAAAAAACTGTCACCTAGAGGCTGCACTCTTTCTAACCAATGAACCCCACCACAACATGCAGAAAAAATTACACTAAAAGCGTGACAATGGGAAACCTCACAGGCAAACACCATGCACAGAGAACGAAGACGATAGCTCAGATGACCTAAAAAATTCCAATCATCTGATTAACCTCTCGAATAAGAAATTTAGAATAGAAATATGAAAGATGTTTGTAAAACTCAAAGAAAGTATAAATCGATCTGAACAGAACATAAAGACAAAAATAAGAAAACTCCAAACTAAAATAACAGATCTGAAAAACATGGTAGCTCAACTGAAAAACTCAGTGGATGCCTCACCAGCAGGGTAACAGCAGCTGAGGACAGAATCAGCATACTGGAAGATGAGATGCAGAAAAATTCAACACAGCAGAAGAAAATGGAAATGAACCTTAAGACAAGCAATCAGGCAATGGAAAAAGAACTCAAGAATGTGAACAGATGAAAATAGAAATCTTTGATAAACTCAATAGAAACAACATAAGAATCATCGAAGTCCCAGAGGCCCAGGTAGGAGATCTCCAGGAAAAATCAACTGTCAAAGACATCATCAAAAGATACTCCCAGAGTTAAAGACTACATGCAATCAAATCCTGCATGCCCGAAGAGTACCAGCTAAAAGAGACCCAAAGAAAAACACCCCAAGACACATCCTCGTTGCAATGACAAATCCCACAGATAGAAATAGAATACTGAAAGCAGCAAGATCAAAAAGGGAAATTACATTCAAAGGAGCATCTCTAAGACTTACAGCAGACATGTCACAAGAAACTCTCAAGGCCAGAAGACAGTGGTGGGATATTGTGACAAGACTGAATGAAATGAATGCCTCACTGAGAATACTGCACCCAGCCCGACTCACATTCAGGTTTGAAGGAAGGATACATAGCTTCATGAATAAACAACAGCTCAGAAACTTCACAGATGAAAAACCAGACTTATAGGAAAAACTGAAAGGTTTACTTTAAGACAAGGGAGACGAACAAACACAGCAAACATTTCTACAAAGATGACATTAAATCCCATGACAATCATCTCCCTCAATGTCAATGGTCTAAATTCACCAACTAAAAGACACAGAGTGGCAAAATGGGTCAAAAGGATGAATCCAACCTTCTGCTGCCTACAAGAAACACACCTGAATAATCAGAACAAACATAGACTCAAAATCAAAGGCTGAAGGAAAATCATCCAAGCAAACAACACCCTCAAAAAAGCTGGGTGGCCATATTAATATCTGATGACACCAACCTTATACTCAGAAAAGTGGTAAGGGACAAAGATGGACACTATGTACTATTCAAGGAATATGTGCAACAGTAAGAAATCAGACTATTAAACATATATGCACCCAATGAGAGACCAGAAAATTATCTAATAAAATTACTGACAAATCTGAAAGAAGACATCAATAATAACACAATAATTGTAGGAGACCTCAACACGGCCCTATCAACACTTGATAGGTCAACCAGACTGAAACCAACAAAAACATGCTAGCCCTGAAAATAGTAATGGAAGAGAACTAGTATTTATATATCTATATATCTATCTATATCTATATCTATATAGGACACTCCACCCCAAAAACCTGGATACACATTCTTATCCAATGTACATGGGTCATTCTCCAAGATAGATTAGATGCTGACACATAAAACATACCTCCATAAAATCAAGAGGATAGAAATCTTGCAGGCTACCTTTGCTGACCACAAGGCTCTGAAATTAGATGTGAACTACAAAGGCACACAGAAGAAAAACTTTAACAATTGGAAATTAAAAAGCTTGCTACTGAACAACAGGTGGGTCTGAGATGAAATCAAAGAGGAAATCAAAACTTTCCTGGAAACAAATGATAATGAAGACACAAACTGCCAGAATCTATGGGCACAGCAAAAGCGATCCTGAGAGGAAAATTTATAGCATTACAAGCACACACCAGGAAGGAAGAAGGGGCATACCTGAATAACTTAATGACGCAGCTCATAAAATTAGAAAATGACCAACAAAAGTAACCAAAAATAGGGAAACAGAAGAAAAAACAAAGCTAAAGCAGAAATCAGTGAGGTGGAAAACCAAAAAACAATTTGAAAGATCAATGAAAGCAGAAGATGGTTCTTTGAAAAAATAAACAAGATTGATAGACCATTGACAAAACTAATAAAGAGAGAGAGAGAGAGAGAAACCTGATAACCCATATTAGAAATGAAAAGGGGGAGATCACAACAGATATTGCAGAGATCCAAATGGTAATCAGAGACTACTTTGAGAAACTTTATGCTACTAAACATGAGAACCTACAAAAAATGGATAAATTCTTGGACACTTATAACCTTCAACAGTTAAGTAAGGAGGATGTAGCATATCTAAACACCCCCATCACTATTGAGGAAATTGAAACTGTAATCAAACATCTGCCCAAAAACAAAAGCCCAGGCCCAGATGGATTTACTAATGAATTCTTTCAAACCTTTCAAGAGGAGCTACTACCAATGCTAGCCAGGATCTTCCATGAAATTGAAAAAAACGGGAACACTCCCAAACAGCTTTTATGAAGCCAATATCACCTTGATACCAAAACCAGACAGAGATGCTGCCAAAAAAGAAAATTACAGACCAATACCCCTGATGAATGCAGATGCAAAGATCTTCAACAAAATCCTCACAAATAGGATCCAATGCATCATCAAGAAGTCATACATTACGACCAAGTAGGTTTCATCCCAGGAAGGCAAGGATGGTTTAACATCTGTAAATCTATCAACATCATACACAACATCAACAACAAAAAATAAATATCACATGGTCATATCAATAGATGCAGAGAAAGCATTTGATAAGGTCCAACACCCATTCTTGATCAAAACTCCCAGCAAGATGAGAACGAAAGGAACCTTTCTCAATCTAGTTAAAGCCATCTACCACAAGTTAATGGCAAATATTATCCTCAATGGAGAAAAACTAAAAGCCTTTCCTCTAAATTCTGGTACAAGACAAGGCTGTTTGCTCTCACCATTCCTCTTCAACACAGTACTGGAAGTTCTTGCTATAGTGATCAGGCAAGAAAAAGATATCAAGGGAATCCAGATAGGAAATGAAGAAGTCAAGTTCTCATTTTTTGCTGGTGACATGATATTCTACTTAGAAAACCCTTAAGACTCTACCAAAAAGCTTCTAGAAACAATAGGCTTATATAGCAAGGTGGCAGGCTACAAAATTAACACACAGATATCAATGACCTTTTTATACACCAATAATGATAGGGAAGAGATGGACCTCAAGAAGGCATCCCCATTCACATTAGTGCAACACAAACTCAAATATCTTGGAGTCAACTTGACCAAAGACATGAAGGACCTATACAAAGAAAACTATAAAGCCCTGCTCCAAGAAATAAGAGAGGAGACATGGAAGCGGAAACGCATACCTTGCTCATGGATTGGCAGGTTTAACATCATTAAGATGGCAATACTCCCCAAAGCATTATACAGATTTAATGTGATTCCACTAAAGATGCCCATGACATTCTTCAAAGAAGTGGATCAAACACTTATGAAGTTTATCTGGAGCAATAAACACCCTCGAATAGCTAAAGCACTCCTAGGGAAAAGGAGTATGGGAGGCATTACTTTCCCCAACTTTAAACTGTACTACAAAGCAATAGTTATCAAAACAGCATGGTATTGGAGTAAAGCCAGACCCTCAGATCAGTGGAATAGGCTTGAGTTCTCAGACAATGTTCTCCAGACATACAATCACCTAATTTTTGACAAAGGAGCAAGAAATCCTAAGTGGAGCAGGGAAAACCTCTTCAACAAGTGGTTCTGGCAGAACTGGTTAGCCACTTGCAAAAAAGCAAACATAGACCTCCAGTTAACATCATGTATGAAGGTAAAATCCAAATGGATTAAACACCTTGATATCAAACCTGATACCATAAGGTATATAGAATAACACGTAGGTAAAACACTTCATGACATTGAGACTAAAGGCATCTTCAAGGAGGAAACTGCACTTTCCAAACAAGTGGAAGCAGAGATCAACAGATGGGAATACATTAAGCTGAGAAGCTTCTGCACCTCAAAAGAAATAGTGCCCAGGATACAAGAGCCATCCACCGTGTTGGAGAAACTATTCACCCAATACCCATCAGATAAGGGGCTAATATCCAAAATATACAGAGCACTGACAGAACTTTTTTTCTTTTTTTCTTTCTTTTTTTTTTTTTTTGGTTTTTGGGCCACACCCAGCGGTGCTCAGGGGTTACTCCTGGCTGTCTGCTCATAAATAGCTTCTGGCAGGTGCGGGGGACCATATGGGACACTGGGATTCGAACCAACCACCTTAGGTCCTGGATCAGCTGCTTGCAAGGCAAACACCACCGTGCTATCTCTCCGGGCCCGCACTGACAGAACTTTACAAGAAAAAAACATCTAATCCCATCAAAAAATGGGGAGAAGAAATGAACAGACACTTCGATAAAAAGAAATACAAATGGCCAAAAGGCACATGAAAAAAATGCTCCTCATCACTAATAATCAGGGAGATGCAAATCAAAACAACGATGAGATACCATCTCACACCACAGAGATTGACACACATCACAAAGAATGAGAACTGTCGGTGCTGGCGGAGATGTGGAGAGAAAAGAACTCTTATCCACTGCTGGTGGGAATGCCATCTAGTCCAACCTCTATGGAAAGCGATATGGAGATTCCTCCAAAAACTGGAAATTGAGCTCCTATTCAACCCAGCTATTCCACTCCTAGGGATATACCCTAAGAACACAAGAATACAATACAAAAACCCCTTCCTCACACCTATATTTATTGCAGCACTTTTCACAATAGCCAGGCTCTGGAAACAACCAAGATGCCCTTCAACAGATGAATGGCTAAAGAAACTGAGGTACATATACACAATGGAATATTATGCAGCCATCAGGAGAGATGAAGTCATGAAATTTTCCTATACATGGATATACATGGAATCTATCATGCTGAGTGAAATAAGTCAGAAGGAGAGAGAAAGACGCAGAATAGTCTCACTTATCTATTGGTTTTAAGAAAAATAAAAGTCATTTTTGCAACAATCCTCAGAGACAATGAGAGGAGGGCTGGAACTTCCAGCTCACTTCATGAAGCTCACTACAAAGAGTGGTGAGTGCAGTTATAGAAATTACTATGCTGAGAACTACCATAGTCATGTGAATGAATGAGGGAACTGGAAAGCCTGTCTAGAGTACAGGTGGGGGTGGGTTGGGATGGAGGGAGAGTTGGGACATTGGTGGTTGGAATGTTGTACAGGTGAAGGGGCTGTTCTTTACATGACTGACACCTAATCACAATCATATTTGTAATCAAGATGTTTAAATAAAGAATAAAATTTAAAAAATTAGAAAATGATCAACAAAATGAACCAAAAATAGGCAAGTGAAAATAAATAAAAAATCTCAGAGCTGAAATTAATGAGCTGGAAACCCCAAAAAACAATACAAAAGATCAGTGAAAGCCAATTGGTTCTTTGACAAAATATACAAGATTAATAAACCATTAGCAAGACTCACAAAGAAAGAGAAACTTAATAAACCTAATTAGAAATGAAAAGGAGAGGTCATTACACACACTACAGAAATTCAGAGGGCAATCAGAGATGACTTTGAGAAACTGTGCCACTAAACAAGAGAACCTGGAAGATATAGATAAGTTCTTGTACTACTATAACCTTTCAAGTTTGAACCAAGTTGATCAGAAATATCTGAACAGACCAATAGCTATTGAGGAAATTGAAATGGTAATCAAAACGTACCCCTCAAAACAAAAGCCCAGGCCCAGATAGTTTCACTAGTGAATTCTTTCAAATTTCTTTTAAACAGGACCTACTACCAATACTTTTCAGGATCTTCCAGGAAATTGAAGAAACAGAAACACTCTCAAATACTTTCTCTGAATCTAATATCACCCTGATAACAAAAGCACACAGAGATGCCACAAAAAGGAGAGAGAGAGAGAGAGAACTAAAGCCTTTAAACATGCAAAGATTTTCAACAAAATACTAGCAAATAGAATCCAATGGCTTATCAAGAGATCATATACCATGACCAAATAGGATTCATTTCAGAGATGCAAGGATGGTTTAACATACACAAGTCAACTAATTTAATACACCATATCATCAAAAGGAAAAATAAAAAAAATCTATAAATGCAGAAAACCTCTGATAGGGTTTAATATCAATTTATGATTAAAAAAAACTCTCAACAAGATTGGAATGGAAGAAACTATTCTCAATATAGTCAAGACCATATATCAGGAGCCTATGACAAACACTATACTTAATGGGTAAAAGCTAAAAGCCTTTTCTCTAAGATCTAGCACAAGAAAAGGTTGCCATTCTCACTACCTCTATTCAACATAGTACTGGAAGTATTTGCCATAGCAATTAGGCAAGAAAAATATATCAAGGGCATCCACATAGAAAATGAAGAAGTCAGGCCTAGAGAGATAGCACAGCGGCGTTTGCCTTGCAAGCAGCCGATCCAAGGACCAAAGGTGGTTGGTTTGAATCCCGGTGTCCCATATGGTCCCCCGTGCCTGCCAGGAGCTATTTCTGAGCAGCCAGCCAGGAGTATAACCCCTGAGCACCACCGGGTGTGGCCCAAACACCAAAAAAAAAAAAAATGAAGAAGTCAAGCTCTCACTCTTTGCAGATGACATTATACTATATTTAGAAAATCCCAAAGACTTGGGGCTGGAGCGGTGGCACAAGCTGTAGGGCATTTGCCTTGCACATCTAACCTAGGACAGACCACGGTTTGATCCCCTGGCATCCCATATGGTCCCCCAAAGCCAGGAGTGACTTCTGAACACATAGCCAGGAGCATCCCCTGAGCATCACCGATTGTGACCCAAAAACAAAACAAAACAAAACGAACAAAAAAAGAAAATCCCAAAGACTCTACCAAAAAGCTTCTAGAAATAATAGATTTTCATCCAGATTAAAATTATGTGTCTTGCTTAGACTACAGGGTTGTAAACTCTATAGAATAATGAAATTAGGTAAAGCCCCATCCACAACCACCCTACCACCAGAAAAGCCACCAGCCTCTGCCTATACTCATTTTCCTGGCAGAAAAGCAGCCCAGCTTCTGTACTAATACTCAAAAGAAAATAATGGCTTCTGGTACTTCCCAGTCCAGTCTGAGCTAAGTCCTCTGTGGCATTCTAAGAAAGGAAGTGGTGGTAGGGGTATTTTTCCCTTTCTTTACAAACTTCTGTGGTTCATGAAGCCCAGTGTCACAACCTTTACTCTCCAACAGAAATGGCCCAGCTTCTCGACTTAACCTTATTAAACTGCTAAGCCAATGAATTTGTTTCAGCTTTATATACCTTGGATCACAGGGCTGACACCTTAAAAACATTACATCTATTTAAAATATTTCACTATCCAGGTGTGCCTGTTTTGGAGCTGAGATTTCTGGGGTCTCTATAGATAGGGCAGGCTGCCTCTAACTGCATCTGCATACCTACAGAAACCTAGCAATCAAGTTCACAATCCACAGCCACTGCCATAGCTGACCATTGACCAAACCTCTAGACACATAACTCTCAAATGAGGAGGAATTAAAGCTGAAAAAACTCATGGATATATTGATCTCACAGCTGATTGTATTGGGTGCCTAAGAAGAAGGGCAGGGCAAGTCCTCTGCCCTGTTGAAGACTCAACAGCTGCACACACACATCCTACAACAGCCACCATGCCAATGGCCCAACTTCACTGCCTTTCCACTAATATCTACATAAACATTTAACTGCCCAAAACTCCAGGTAAGCAGATTTGGCGGTTGAGATCTAGGAGACCACTGGAGTCAGGGTGAGTTGCCTCTCCACATGCCTCTAAACCCTAGCAGCCATGCCTATGATCTGCAGCTGCCACCATGTCAGCTCATCAGATTAATCATGGCTCAGCTCCACAGAATCTCAAGTCCTAGACCAATCAATTAACTGTATATGAAGCCAGATGACACTGCCACATTTTTCAATACTGACATCCCAGTAGGTACACATCAAATTAAAAGTGAAATTGTTATAGAATCCACCTAAGTTCAAGAAACAAAACCAATTTCTAGATGCTCAACGAGCAACAAGCAGCTTAGCAAACATTTAGACAATGACATAATGACCCCATTTTGAGAAATGACAAATTTTTTTTTTAGTTTTTTTGGGTCACACCCAGCAGTGCTCAGGGGTTACTCCTGGCTCTGCACTCAGAAATTGCCCCTGGAAGGCATGGAGAATCATATGTGATGCCGGGATTCGAACCACTTTTGGTCCTAAGTTGGCTGCTTGCAAGGCTAACATCCTGACCATTTTTACAAATTTTCTCTAAATAATTTTTTTCAATTATTATATTATCATTTAGTGGCAACAAGCAATATCAAGTAAATTATTCATACCTGTCTAGGAGATGCCTGGGGAGGGTGGGAACTGGGGTCAATGGTGGAAGAAATGCTGCACCAATGGTGAGAGTCAGGTTGGAACATTTAATGCCAGAAATAACTGTATTAGAAGCAACTTTGCAAACTACAGTGTTTAACTAAAAGAATTTATGTAAAAAACACTATCAGGGCCGGAGCAGTGGCACAAGTGATAAGGCATCTGCCTTGCCTGCGCTAGCCTAGGACGAACAGCAGTTCAATCCCCCTGTCTCCCATATGATCGCCCATGCTAGGAGTGATTCCTGAGCACATAGCCAGGAGTAAACCCTAAGCATCACCAGGTATGACCCAAAAACCCCAAAAAACGAAACAACAACAACCAAAAAAAAAAACCAAACAAACCCACTTCACTATCATTGGTATTTTTCAGAGTTCTCATAATCTAGATGTTAAGGAATGCAAGCTCTAGCCATGGAACTCTGAGCCAACTTGCCCCACCTCCAATTTTACCAGTAGTGAATCTGAGTCCCATGACAGGAACAAACTTGTCAGAGAAACATGGTTGGTTAGTAATCAAATCTGATCTCTATCCACACTCCCTACTTCAGATTCTATTGAGGATAGCCTAGATTGTCTAAACCTAAGGAATAATAATAAAACTAATATTTTTAGTTCATTTAAACTAACATTAGTTTCAAATGAAGAAGGAAAATGAATGCATTTGAATATAGAAATATGTAAGGTATTGCTATCTGGTTGGAATACTAATGGTGTCACACACTTTGCTCATTATGTGCTATCAAAAACTGAGTTAAATAGACTTGGAGACTTTTATGCTGTGTGAAATGAGCCAGAGAGAGAGGGACAGATATAGAATAGTATCACTCATATTTGGTATGTAAGAAGAATAAAAGATATTATGGTAATAATATCCAATGACAATAGAAATGAGAGCCATAAGGACCAGCCATATTATGAAGCCTACTACTAAGAGTGCAGTAGGAGCACTAACTGACTGACAACTACCATGATAATGATAGTGAGAGAGAGGCAGAATGCCTGCCCCAGAGATAGGCAGTGGGTGGGGATAAGAAAGGAAATGGGGAGCATTGGTGGTAGGAAAGTTTCACTGGTGGAGGGTGGTGTGCATTTGATGTCTGAAACCCAACTACAAACATCTGTAACCACGGCATTTAATAAAGAACTTATTAAAAAAACATTTTAAAACAATCAAGAAAAAACAAAATAACATTGAGTTAAGGGTCAAGGGATAATACAGAAGGAAGGTTGTTTGCTTTGCATGTAGCTAACTTGGGTAAAATTCCCTGGCATCCCTGAGCCAACCAGGAGTAATTCCCTAGTGCAAAGTCAAGAACTACCTCTGAGTAGTAGCCACAAACCTCAGAACAAAACAAAACATTGAGTTAAATATAGTGCAGCAATTAATTTGGAAAATATTAGTTATTATGTGGAATTTCTTAGGTCTTCCAGAGACTCTCACTTTCTTTTGCCTTTTTTCCTGTTTTTATTTATTTGTTTGTTTTTCTTTTGGGGCCACACCCAGTGGTGCTCAGGTTTTATTCCTGGCTCGTCACTCAGAAATTACTTCTAGTGGTGCAGGACGGAGATTGAACGGGGTCAGCTGCATGCAAGACAAGCAACCTCCCACTGTACAATCACTCCAGCCCCCTCTTTTGCCCCTTCCTTCGTTCTTCCTACCTTCCTTCCTTTCTTCTTTCCTACCTTCCTTTCCTCCTTCCTTCCTACCTTCATTCCTTCCTTTTTTCCATTCCCTCGCCTCTCTTTTTCTTGTTTTCTTTTGACAAATATGTTTTCATTTTGGAGACTTCAGGAAGTTACTAAATATATGTGCCTTATAAGCCTTGAAAAAATGAAGGGGAAAAAAAGACATCAATCTTTGAATGTTCTGGCAGGAAGGGAGTGACTGTTTCCCAAGTTCTTTCTGCTTTGCATAAACTGCTTGCATGTGCCAAAGAACAGCTCATCAGCAATGTTGTTGCATTTTTACAGAGATGTTTTGAAAAAGAAAAAAAATAGGAACGTGTGCTATGATTTTATAAACCTCATGTATCAAAGCCTGCTTTTTATTTTAAAAAAAAGAAAGCAAATGTTTGAGATTTGAACTTTGAAAGTCTACCGTGTTCACTGCAGACACGTTAAATTAACCTTATCAGAAGAAATAGCATGTGGTTTCTTCAAATGTTGCAAAAACAAACATTCCACACCCCCATTCTATTCCCAAATCATGAGTTTTTCTTTAATACTCCAAATTTTCCTGTTCTGGTAGAAAGGTCAATCTCTGCCTTCACTAGGTCAAGATGTCCTGGGATGTCTCAAGCACTCTGTAAGAGCAATTGTCTTGGCTACCAGCTTGTGTTTGCAATTCTCCCCTCTGACATAAGCAGTTGCTAGGAAGTCTCCAAGTCCTGTCATCACTGACCCCATGAAGCATTGCCACCATTATTGCAACTGCTGCTTAGCATGAAGCAGTTCCCCAAGGCCTGGAGTCCCACTTTAAAGTCATCAGAAGAGTTTAGGTCCTATTGCCTACACTGCCCTTGCTCCAGTATTCATACCTCAAATAAGTTCCACTCTCTGTATCCTAGAGTATAAGCAAAGACAAAAAACAAAAGCAAAAAACAAAACAGAACAGAACAACAGTTCAGCTCCTGGGCCCAAAGATAGACTAGACTAGGTATTGGTTCAATAGCTATTTGTTAAAAAAAGGGATGAGTCCCCCAGTCTGGGATACAAATAGTTTGTGACAATATGATGGACTCAGACACAGTCAACTCTGCTGCCTTCATACAACTTCTGCATCTTGGTTCATTCTTTAAACTAGAAGAGTATTTTTAAGAGGGGGTGGGAGAGTGATGGGCCTTACTAGTCTGTGTTCAGGCTTTACTCCTGAGATCATTCAGAGGTCACTCTTGGCAGGGTTCAAGGGTTCATGGCACTCAGTGTTCACTTTTGGCAGTGATCATTTCTGAGAGACTAGAACTGGAACTCATCTGTATACAAGGCAAAAGCCTTAACCTCTGTATTATCCCTCTGGCCCCACATGAGGGTTAATTTAAGGAGTCCTGTCAAAAAGGAAACATTCATTACATTTTAATTTACAAACCCATATGTAAATTAAAAACAAACAGAATAGTGCATAAGTTTAGAGCTCATTAAAATTTCAGACTGAACACATTCATCTAAGTACTATCCATGGTAAGAAATAACATCCCCAAACCTCCAAAATGCCCCCATGTTTTTTACAGTGTTCTTTTTCTTTTTCAAAAAATGTTTTTATTAAATTACCACGAGATAAAGAGTGAAAAACTTGGTGATAGTTGATTTTCAGTCATATACTGTTCCAACACCCATCCCTTCACCAATGACAATTTCCCAAAACCAATTTCCACAGTTACCTCCTGTTCCCTGTACCTCTAGTCTACCTCTATAACAGACTCTTTCCTTCTCTCTCTCTCTTTCTCGTTGCTTTTAGGCACCATCAGTGCCATTACTGAAGGATATCATGCATATCACTTTACTTCCTTTTAGCTTCCAATTCCTGTCCAAAATTGATCATTTTCAACTGTTATTCTTATAGTGGTTATTTCTCTGTTCTAACTACACTTCACAGTTTCCTAGGACACCATTGTCTTGGCTTCTAGCATTATTAATTTTGCCTGGTTTTTAAATCTATGCAAATGGTTTATACAGTTTATACCACATTGTGTTTGACCCTTGACCTTTGACCCACATGACATTTATAATAGTCATTCACTATGTTGTATACAACTATAATTTGTTTATTCTTGTTTGGCACAGCCAACCAGTTCATCATATTATCATTTAATTGATCCATTTTAATATTCATATTTATGAGTCTACTTGTTAAGTGTTCCTATATTATCCTAATACTTTGTGATATATGTATGAGTATTCATATGCATAAATGCCCACTCATAAATATGTATACACCCAGGTATATTAAGCATTCTAGTAACTTAGATGCTTAGTCATAGAATAAATGCTCAGTCATAGAATGCATGCATATTCATCTTTAGAGATATTGTTAATAGTTTTCTCTAGGGATGGTACCAATTCATAGTAATCTATTTGCTCATGGTCTACCAAATTATGCAAGCTTTTTGTCTTGAGCGGTATCTAATACACCAAACTGATAAAAGGGATGGAGGGCAGTGAGTGTAGAAATAATATTAAGAGGACAGCAAATTTTAAGAGAACTAGGCTTCAACAGAATATTTTGTTGATGATTGTTCCCACATTAGCGGGGGCTCTCAGCTACATTCCATGACATGTTTCTGCAAACTAGGACAGTCATTTGAATATGACTTCCAAAACTTTTTGAAAAGACATATTTGTATTTTAGTCATTGATTCATTCATTTGATTTTGCTACCTTTTAAGTTTTCACTGCTTAATTTTAAATCTTTATAATAAATGATTGAGATTTACCATGAATTTCCAAAGAAATATCTCTCAACATGAAATAATTTTGTTTGTCAGACATTATCTATTGTTTGTTTTCAAGCCTCAAAATGCATTTTGTCTGGGAAGAAGGAAACAACTTTTTGTGTTTACAACTATAATCTAAAGGTTTGCATTTGGTAACTGTCAGCTGCTGTTTGTAGTCACACAATAAATTAGTGGCACTCTTCCTAGCACTGTAATTTATGATGTGTAGGAAGCTTAAGACCTCTCCTCAGGAAGCTGAAGATTTCTGAATAATGCCTGCCCATAAGGAAGAAAGTTGCCATTTTCTGGTCAAAGGTTAATTCTAAGAATCAATTAACATGTTACTTACATAGTGCAATTCCCATTGCATTTCTGTCAACTGAACATTCAAAAGTACTGAAATAAAGTAATAAATAATGATGCTATCAAGGACCACATAGGGAATTTGTTAACAGGTTTCTGAAAGTTTTTTTGTTTGTTTGTTTGTTTTTAGCCACACTCAGGGATGCTCAGGAGTTACTCCTGACTCTCATCTAGGGGTCTTTCCTTGTGGTACGGGGATCATATGTGATGCGGGGGATCAAATTCAGGTCAGCTGTGTGCAAGGCAAACACCCTATCGGCTATAATATTGCTTGGGTCCACTTAAAGTTTCTTTTTCTTTTCCTTTTTTTCCCCCTGATTTTTCCCAAAGACTCTCTGGTATTATCAATTAGTGTTTTTATTGAATTGTTTAATTGAGCAAGGAATGTTCTTAGTTGCATTTCACTATGCTTAAAGCTTTGCTTACCTACTTTAATTTATTTGATACAAAGCATCTCTAATTTTGTTGGTTTATCTGGGTAATTACAGTATTTATTATTTTTAATTCAATATTTAATGAGAATGTTTTCTCATTACATATTTGTCACTTTTAACTAGAAGACAGATAAATATAAAATCATTGCTTTTGATTATTTTGTTTTAAGGAATACATCCTTAATTTTTAAAACAACACATGTCTATGCATTTGTGCAATTAAAGGATAGTATGATAATAATATCCAGAAACTAAAGGTATGAGGACCAGGAGGTCCAGTCCATGGTAGGAAGTTTATCACAAACTACAGGGGAGTGCAGTTAGGACAGAGAAGAGACCACCATGACAATAATAGTTGAAAATGATCATTCTGGACTAGAACTGGGTGCTGATCAGATATACCTTCAGTGACAATATTGCAAATTAGTGTCTAAAAGGAGAGAGACAGAGAGACAGAGAGACAGAGAGAGACAGAGAGAGAGAGAAGAAAAATATTTGCTTCAGAAGCAGGCAAGGGATAGGGTGGAGTGGGTGGGAGGTAACTTTGGACACTGGGGATGGGAAATATGCACTGGAGAAGGGTGTTGCACATTATATAACTGAAAATCAATCATGAACAACTTTGTAACTGCAAAAACAAACTATTATGAACAACTTTGTAAACCATGGTGTTTAAATAAAGTAATTAAAAATAAAAATAAATACCATGTTTACAAAAAGATTTGCATCTATTAAGAAAAGTACAGGGGATTCCCTGGGGACAATGAGCCCTGTGTCTGGGTGGGAACAGGGAGGATCCAGTCCTAATTCCCTCTACCACACTTGAATGAATGGGGCCTCCTCTCCTCTCCAGCCTTCCTCAGTCTCCTTCTGGGTCCCAGGGCCATCATTGTTCATCTGCCCTTTGGGGCCAGCCAGCCTGAGAAATCCATCACTTCAAACCACTAACTGCAAAGTTCAGTGGGGAAGCTAAAGAAGACATCTACTGTAGGGGATATAGAAAGAAATCCTGGCAAATCTCTAAGTCCACCCAAAGGCCTGAATCTTAGAGATAAGGAATCAACCTGAAAATAAACCTGAAATCAACATTTAATGGTTTAGCAATGGAAATAAAGGAGTCACTAGCCTGTGATATTAAGAAATCTATAGATGAACAATTCAACCAACTCAAAGAAAAACTCTTTCAGAAGAAGGGAGAATCCATACAAATGGAACTGAAGGAACTAAGAAGCATGTTAGCAAGCTATAATAGTAGAATTACACAGGTCAAGAATCACAAGAGCTTGAAGGCAAATTACAAGCCAACTGGGATAAAGTCTAAAAAGAAAGAAGAGACAAAACCCTGGAAGAACATATAAGGTACTTAATGAACAAAGACAGGAGAAATAATCTCTGAATTATAGAAGTACCAGAAGGGGAAGAAAATAGGAAAGGGGAGGAACAAATAGTAAGGGAGATAATAGTAGAGAACTTTCCTACCCTTGGGACAGAGGTTTTTCTACAAATCCAACAGGCAAAAAGAGTGTCAAATAAACTAGATTATAACAGAACAACAGCAAGGCATTTGATAATCTAAATAGCAAAAATCAAAGAGAGATATTGACTATTTAAAACAGTAAGGGAGAAAAAAAACCTCAAGTATAAAGGAAACAATATAAGAAATCAGATCTTCCATTTGAAACAATCCAGGCAAGAAAAGAGTGGAATGACATACTCAAACTACTGAATGAAAGAAACTTTCAACCTAGAGTCCACTACCCAGCAAAACTCTCATTTACATGGGAGGGAAGGTTAAAAACATTCTCAGACAAAAAGAACTCACAATATTTGCTCTTATCAAATTGACCCTAAATGAGCTACTCAAAGAGCAATTACACAAACCAATCCCCAATTGTAACAACAACTTTAAACAATATAATGGCACAACAGCCCTTTTTGTTTCCTTAAATGTCAATGGATTAAACTCTCCCATCAAGAACGGATACAGCTGTTTAGTTCAAGCAGGTGTCCAATCAACTGATCTTTATAGATATCTATAATAATGTTCTAATGCTTTTATCCACAGAAACGATGAAGAATGATTTTGGAAGCATTTGGACTCTCACTATAAGTGGTTTTAATATCATTATTTTACTATATCTATAATAACTCCTTGATCTTTTTGTCCACAGTGGTACTTGGAGATATAAATTGGTTACCCCAGTTCCACATCCCAATGTTATACTATATTAGACTCAGAAGATAGGGCTCATTATGATAGTGTCATGACAAAAATTCTAAACTATTCATTTTCTACATGATTATGCCTGCTAATATAACCACTGATAGCAATGAAATATGCAACTGCATGCCATGAAATCCTGTTACAGAGCTCATTCATTGAATATGTTATTGTAATCTGTTTTCAATTATAGGTAGTTTGCCATTATACCATAATGCTCATGATTTTAGATTACTTTTAGAAAAGGAAACTGAATGCTCAAGATTTGCTAGACAATATTTTATGATGTAGACACCTTTTACAGTGCTCATTACAGTATCACTTAGTTTTTTAGACTTGAAAATTATGATTGTTTTTAAAAATGCTTTATACACAATCTAACCTATGAAACCTTTCTTCAGTAAAGTTTACCTTTACCAATCGTGTTTGGCCTAGAAAGTGGAAAACCTTTCCATCTGACTTGCTGGCTTTATATATTTTTAAGCATCTGTTCCATTTCACCTGGGTCAGCTTTTCAACTGTAACCCCATGGATCGATCCACAGTGTCTGTCTATATGTGTGCATAAGTGTAAGTGTTGGCCATCTCAATCTAATGTCCATCTGTAATGTATAATGTCTATGTTGTATATTGTCCTTCCCTTTGCCATATACAACCGTTCTTCCCCCTTTGCTTACCACTTTACAAATTCTTTTCTAACCCTTCACTCTTTCACTCCCCTTATGTTATTTTGCCTCATTAAACCCTTTTTACCCTCAGTTCTTAAGTCCTCACAAAGCAGAACATTCCCCCCACCCCAGCCAGCTGCCAACCCACTACCAAGTGAAAAGATAGACTCTCAGCCTAAGAAGAAGCTGATAGCCTGCTGCTACTGATTTTGCTCTCCGTGGACACTATCCCCCCACCTCCCTTCACTGGGGACTTTTGCTTGCTACCAGATTTAGTTTCTGAGAAGCCCCCGGCTAGAGGACATTTCCTGATATGCATGTGACTACTGGCCAAATAACAGGCTGAAGCTGTGCTCCAGATTTTAGCCCACCCTCAAATATTTCAAAGGGCTCAAAGGAGACATGTATATCTCCTTTGAATATTTCTTTACATATATTTCCTTAATAGGTATATATATAAATATATATATATATATAGGTTTTCAGGTCACACCCAGCAACACTCAGGGGTCACTTTTGGCTTTACGCTCAGAAATCGCTCCTGGCAGGCTTGGGGGACCATATGGGATGCCAGGATTCAAACCACCACCCTTCTTCATGCAAGGCAAATGTCCTACCTCCATGCTATCTCTCTGGTCCCTATTGAATATCTTTTTATGTTGCTACAATTTTCCCATTTTGGGGGATATGCTTAGTAGGGAATTCTAGTACATAAGTTTCACTAGTGTTTAGAGTTCATGTTAGAACCAGGTTATGGAGATTGTTGGGCTTGTTACCTCTGCCCCAATCTGCACCAATAATACCTTATGGCATTGTTCCTTTTTGTATAAACACATTAAAATGGGGAAATCTTACGTGTGCAGACAAGTTCTTATCTAATAAAGTTAAGAACACATAAATTTTATTTTGCAATGGGTTCTTACACCTTAAACATTTGTTATAGTGACTTGGCTTAGGCTTCAGAAGATCGGGCATTTACCATTCACCACCACCCCCTGAACTTTGGATCCCATCTATGGAAACAACCACAGTTTTCTACACCATCACCAGAAATAGAACTTTTACCTGGGAAGACCCTACTGCTGCCTTGGCATGGACTTACTCCAGAGAGGGTTCTTATGTCACTCTGATGACTTGGTATTAGCAGCAACCTGCTCTCATGGCAGGGTTCTCTGCATTACTATCTAATGGTGAGATAAAACCAGAAGACACTCCACATCATTCTGACATTGACATAGAATCTGTACAGAAACCAGGATCTCGAACTACAGAAACCTGACAGCAACAATCATATTGTGAAGAGCTTTTACCACAGAGAAAGACTTTGGGGTTAGACAACCTAGTATGCCTGAAGCCTGGAGTTGGTCTTACGCCAGGATACTTCATGGGTAAGATCTCCCTGCTTTTAATCCAAAGGTTTTTCCTTTCTATTTCCCCCATATTTTACTGTGCCTATGCAAACAACGTCAACTGCCACATACACACCTTTTATATTGTATTTTTTATCTCTTATTTTTTTTAAAAAAGCTTACTAAACCTTCTGCTATTGTATTAATGACTTTATTGGAGATAAAGTAATTTTTGCAAATATACTTGCTACTGAACTTTTGTTATAGGTTTTTTTTTTTTCATTTTTATTGTGCCCAAAGTGAATTACAAATCTTACACAGTGATATTTAAGGTGCACAGTGACAATACATGAAGGTCTTTCCAACACCAGTGTTGTCCTCCCTTCATCCCTGTTCCCAAGCATATATACCTTATCTCCCTCCTTTATCCCCCAGAATGCTAGTGTAACTAAAAGCATATATGCTAACACTAATGTAAACCATTTTTTTGCAGTTCCAGATATCTTTACTAGTGGTTTCTTAAAGGTTTAGAGTCAAAGGAGCACTGTACAAACAATGTTAGTGTGGCGATTATCGTTTGCATGGGCCCACCAAAGTATGGGGGTCATGAAAAGGAAAAACTTTGGCCTAAGTACAAGGAGACCCTTCCCCTGAAGTTTCCTGACATAAGACCATTTCTAGGCTCCAGGCAAACTAGTTTGTCCAGTCCCAGTTATTGTCTGTAGTGCCCATACAGTTATATTTTTCACAGTCTCTGTTGTTGGTCTCATGTTTCTGTATTGAAGGTCCTGGAATCTGTATATCCTACATTGAAGTCAGGATGGTGCTGAGTGGCATCTAATTTCAACTCACAATTAACGGGCAATGCCCTGTCCAGTACGCAGGTCATTGTTGTTGTTTAAATCTTCTCAGTGTTAAGGGAAGACTCTTTTGAGTAAATTGATGTCAGAGCAGCAGTAGGGTCTTACCTGGTAGAGGATTGCTTCCAGGTGATGTCATAGACAACTTTGGATGATTCATAGATGGCTTCCCTGGTTCAGGGGTGACTGGAAAATTCCCAAACCTCTGAGGCCTGTGCAGGTCATCATGTCAATGTTCAGGGTTTGTAAGATTCCATTGTACCACAAGATTTGTGTGTTCCTATCTCTATTAGATAAGAACTTATTTGTATGTATAGTATTTTCCATTTTTTCCCCTTCCCACCCCCTGAAACCTAGTATTTTCCATTTTAATGTGCCCATGCAAACAAGGAATAATGCCACCTGGAGTTATCAGCGCATAAGGGGGCCACAAGAACAGGTCCAGCAATTCCCGTGACCTGGTTCAAACATAAGCATTAAACTGAGGGACTCTTTCACCAAAATTCCTTATTGAACAGTTCACAAAGAAAAAAAAAAGATAAAAGTGGAGAAAATAAACAATCTAATTTAAGACAGTGGACACTATTGTCACCGTTTAAGAAAATTTGTGTGTTCTCATCTTTATAAGATAAGAACGTGTTTGTATATAATTTTTTCATTTTAATGTACCTATGCAAAGGAAGAACAGTATCAGATGATGAGATTGTATGTTTTTAGCTTTTCTATTTTATTTTTGTTTATTTATTTATTTTTGGTTTTGGGGTCACACCTAGCAGTGCTCAGGAGTTACTCCTGGCTCTATGCTCAGAAATTGCTCCTGACAGGCTCAGGACCATATGGGATGCCGGGATTTGAACCACCAACCTTCTGCATGCAAGGCAAACACTTTACCTCCATGCTATCTCTCCGGCCCCTATTTTTATTTTTTAATAACTTTTCTTTTCATCAACTTGAAATAAATGTTTTATCAGTTATGTCAACTGTGATGCATTTTCTTTCAATAAAAATAATTTAAACAAAGAAAAGTACAGAGTGAGTGGGAGGGAATGGGAGGGAAGAGGGCATATGGGAGGGTACAAGAGAAACTGTTGACATTTGTGGTGGGAAAGGCACACTGATGAAGGTGGTTGTACATCATTGTATGACTATAACTCAATTGTGATCATACTGTAGTATGATCAGACTTAATCACCAAACCCAAAGCCAATGACAATGGAATTGGTACCCAATCTACAACAAGCTAGATACAGAGGGGATCACTTATACTAGCAGCCTGTGCGGTAAGGGAGGGGGGGTGTTAGAGGCATGCTGGGAATGGGGGGGGAAGGAGGTCAACTTCGGTGTGATGGTGATTCCCTGATTCAGTGTTAATAAGTACCTAAAATATTACTATGAAAGATATGTAATCCATCTTGATCAAACAATATATATAGGGACAAAATATTCAAAAGGAAAAACATAGTAAATACATTTAAAAATCACTATTCATTATTCAGAAAACGACTGTTGCTAACTTTAAGGCATTATTTCCCAAAGTAGTGATTCACCTCATTCTCAAGGTGCTGGAATATTGGGCTGGAGAGGGTGAGCAATGGACGTCTCAGGAAGCTCAGCTCATGTAATAAGCCTATATTATCCCCTAAGTACCTTTCTTCTAGGTATTTAATGGTGTAGTAAGTTTCCCATAAACCCCATGGTCTTAATTCAAATAGTCTATATACCAATTTCGGGTGTGTCTCTTGGAGAGACATCTTCTAAAGAATTTATGGAAGCCTGTTATGAACACCTTCAGTTGCATATGAACAAATTCTAGTGTCCTAAATTTCTAGTAGTTCATCATATCGTAGGGTCTGTGTTTTTGTCAGTAATCTGTTACTTGTTTGTGGTGCTGGTAGATAGAACCCAGGGCCTCTGACATGCAAAGTTTTTTCTCTTCCACAGAGGTATATCCTCACCCTAGTAGCCCATTATTATTTTTATTAAAAAAGTAAAATTGAGGGGCCGGAGAGATAGCATGAAGGTAAGGAGTTTGCCTTTCATGCAGAAGGTCGGTGGTTCAAATCCCGGCATCCCATGTGGTCCACTGAGCCTGCCAGGAGCGATTTCTGAGCATAGAACCAGGAGTAACCCCTGAGTGCTGCTGGGTGTGACTCAAAACCAAAAAAAAAAAAAAAAGTAAAATTGAAGAAAATAAATAAACAAGAAAAAGAATAAAAGAAAAAAGAAAGGGAAGTTTTTATTTCGATAGTTATAGCTTATAGTGTAACTGTAGTGGCTACAGTTGTAGCTTGTAGATGACAGAGCATTATCGAAAGAACTAGTGTTTTGTTAAATAGATCTGAACAATTATTTACTATTTAAACTACTGATCTGTATTTAATCCTGATACCCATGTCCCCCAATCATTGCCAGAGTGATCCCTGACAACAGAGCCAAGAGTAAACCCTGAGTCTGTCAAGCATATCCCCAAAACTGACAAAAAAAAAGTTGCTGGAGGGATTGAAGAAAGAGCATTGAGGTTAAAGTATATGTTTTTGCATGCAGCACTAAGCGGTTTCTCAGCACTGCCAGCTGTAGCCCTGAAGGTCCCTGAGCATCACAAGGTGTGGCACTGCAGACTTTTTGCAGTGAACTACAGGTCTTGTTGACTGAAAATCTCATGGAGGGATATCCTGAACATTACTTATATATATAACCTGCCTCTCACTCTCCTGAAAAAGCGATGAACTGTTAGATGTTACACATTCTACATGTATACTATCTTGCTAAATTCCTGAGTAATGCACCAAGAACCACTAAAGGAGCTATATTCAGTTTTTGTTTCAATGCAGAACACAGTGCTACCAATTGCATTTTATTAACTGGATTTCTATAACTGAAAATGAATTGGGAATTTGTTTTGTTTTGTTTCGATATTTTGGCTATACCCTGTGGTACTCAGGGGTTATTCTTGACTCCATGCTCAGAAGTCACTCCTGGCCTGTTAGGACCATATGGGATGGCACGAGTTGAATTTGGTTGGCTGAATTCAAGACAAGTACCCAAACTGAACTGGAAATTTCTTAAGGGCAAGCATTCATTCAGAGGAATGAGAGAAAAAGGAACTCATCTTTCTTCATCTATTTTTCGTGTTAAATAGGCTGTCTAAGTCCTTTTTAAAAAAGACTGTAGAATTGGTATCGTGTATTTTTTCATTCTATAGATAAATACCGTATTTTCCGGCGTATAAGACGACTTTTGAAACAAACAAAAAAAGTCAACCGAAAATCTGGGGTCGTCTTATACGCCGAGTATATCCTGAAAAATGTTTCAATATGCCGCTAAACAAAAATTGTCTGAATATTGCCACAAAACGAATTTTTCAACTCGATCCTGCACCAATCACTGCAAGGCTGCTCAGATCACCTCTCTAACTCAGCCAATCCAAGTAGGCTTTTGATGCAAGCAAATTAGACAATGTTCTGGACCGGAATCTACACTGTCAAAAGCCCGCTCAAATTGGCCAGAGTCAGAGAGGAAGTCTATTACAGTAGAACCTTTGAACCTTTGCTTGTTGTGATTGGCTCACTGTGGTACATACGGTTGCAGCACAGGAACGTTCTGTCTGATACAACGAATATAGGCCTAAACCTATGTTTTAACTGCAAAATTAAGGGGTCGTCTTATACGCCCAGTCATTTTATATGCCGGCTAATACGGTAATCAAGTTTTTAAGGGGTTGATAGTGAAACGGATTAGATTTGAATCTGAATCTTTCTGTCATCTGTTAACTTGTTCTTTCCTACAAGTATTTTTATTCCAACAAAATGTCAAGCTATACACTGAATGAAGCTTGGTAAGATATTATGTGCACCATGTAACTCAACTCCCTATTTAATCATTCCTCAGGATATTGGCCTCCAACGATTCAGGAAGGTCATCAATGTTCTTTCACTAAGTGTTCTTCGCATGAAATAGATTTTGTTACTGCCTCTCCTTGCCACCTGCTGCTGCTGGGGGAAATGGAAGAACAGCTGCTGGAAAGAGTTGCTTATTCCTTGGAATAGTTTGTGACATTATATAAACCTTCTATATTCTAAAGTGGGCACTGCAGTTGTCTTTTTCTTAAATGCATTAAGATATACTTAGAAAATTAGAGAATGATATTACAAAATATTTGTTGGTATTATGTAGACTTTTAAAATAATGTATATGGAATTCAAACCCACATTATAAATATTTGCATGACATTTCATGGAATTAAAAGCTGAGTTCTATTTGAAAGGTCATCTACACAGCTGAGCAACTTGATATCAAGTAACTTCTTAGGGACTTGCATCATAGACCTTGTGATAGTAAAGTTTTTTTTTTTTTATAAATTGTTAACTGCTTAAAGGTAAAATTGGTATCTATGTGATCTTATTTTATTTACTACAAATTTTATTTGCATATTTATTACATATTAAGTACCATGGGAAATGAATTTTAAAATATTCAATGCTCATTACTGCAGTGTTAAAGTCTCATTTAAAAATACCTGGAGAGAAGTCACTTACACTAAATGTGAAGAAGATACGTGATCTTGATTAAAGTAAAACAAGTCACTTGAGAGCAGAAAAAATGTACAACCCATCCCCTCCAAAATCACTAATTTCTTTAACTTACAGTCACAATATTTTCCAGGGAAATATATTGATGGTGGGGGTGAAGGGCACTGGACAGAGAGAATTTTTTTTCTTTTTCTTTTTTTAATTTAAACACTATGGATACAAGATTGTTCATAATACAGTTTTATCCCCCACAAATAAAGTTGTTCTTGATTGAGTTACAGATATACAGTGTACAACAACTCTCACCAGTGCGCATTTCCCAACACCAATGTCCCCAGTTTTTCTCTCACCTTTCCTGATGCCCTCTTCTTTCTACTGATCTTCCCCTGCCTCCCTCTGAGAAAGGAATTTTATACCTCACTCCTACCCCACTCTTTTCTTTTATTGACACCGTAGTTTGCACTACAGTTAAAAAAAAGGGGGTGCTGTACATGTCACTTCATTCCTTTTCAGCACCCAGTTCTTGTCCAGAGTGATCAGTTCTATCATTTTTATAGTAGAACCTTCTCTATTCTAACTGTACTCTCTTCTTTTTGTGGCAAGCTTCATACTATGGCAAGCTTCCTTCCAAAAGAGAGGGAATTATTTATACTTAATTTACTTATATTTGTCACTTTATAAGTGGAGAAACTCATATTGAGAAAAAGCCTATTAAAGTCATAGTTCTTAGGGGGTCGAAAAGATAGCACAGAGGTAGGGTGTTTGCCTTGCACGTGGCCAACCCAGGACAGATGGTGGTTCGATTCCTGGCATCCCATATGGTCTTCCGAGACTGCCAGCAGTGATTTCTGAGCACAGAGCCAGGAGTAACCCCTGAGCTCCATCAGCTGTGACCCAAAAACCAAAAACCAAAAAAAGAAAAACAAAAACAAAACAAAAAAGCCATAGTTCCCTTAGAAATAGAGCATACTTTTATCTACTCTTACTTTCTCTCTAAGCAGAAACCTGTATTTATTGGTTCAGATTAAGTAGTAGTGTCTTCTCTCTTTATTTTTAATTTCTGAAGGCTACAATAATTATAAGGGTCTCTCCTCTTGTTCTCTGGTCTTTTTGCTAAACTTCCATGTGAACAAGACTTTTATTTTTAATTTGCTAAAATAATTCATTTAATAAAACTACCTACTGGGATAAGAATTCATACAGTATTCCTTATAGTTCTACAATTAAGGCACTGAATAGCATTCTATAAATGATTATGTTCTTTCATTGTTATTCTTTTAATACTCTTTTTGTTTGTTTGTTTGTTTGTTTCTGGTTTTGGGTCACACCTGGCAGCGCTCAGGGATTACTCTGACTCTATGCTCAGAAATTGCTCCTGGCAGGCTCAGGGGATCATATGGAATGCCAGGATTTGAACCACCTACCTTCTGCATGCAAGGCAAATGCCTTACCTCCATGCTATCTCTCAGGACTCTCAGACTCTTTTTCAATGTTGAAATGAAGCAGCTTAGCTAGATCAAAAGCATATAATTCAAAATCACCCTGCAAGGCTGAGTCTTTCCTATATAGTGACATGATTAAGTTGCAATGCTTTACAAAAATAATAAGTAAAAGAGAAGAAAGCAACTATGTCCTTAAGAGAAATGAACTTACAATAACCTTTTAAAAGTAGAGTCATTTCAGGCTTTTGTCCCTTTCAGTCTTCTGCTGTACCATTCTCCCTTTTATGGTACTTCAGCCTGCACAATCCAAAGAAAAGCTTCTCATTATAGAAATTTCCCATGTGGTGAGATTTTAGGTTCCCCTTTTCCACTACCCACTCCCAACTCCTGCACAAATAGTTCACCATCTGTCCATAACACTGCCTAAAATTTCATTATTAAATACATCCTTCAGATTAAATATGTACCTGCTAATTTTAAAAAGCATTATTACTTCATTGAACATTTCTATAAACCTAAAAATGATTTATAGTACTTGAAATATCCCCATCATTTTAGTGCTTCTGCAGATATTTTAAATCACATGAATAGCATATTAATGCATAATTGTTCAGGCTGTTCATTTGATATTGTTTTACACATCCAATTGCCAATGCAAGGCATGTACTTATCATGTAGATGTTATTGTTAAAAGGCTTTACTTTGTGAATTGATAAAGAATAAGGGATTTGAGTTGTTTTAGGTTTTTCTTTTCACAAATAGCTCAGCCTTAGACATTATTATATTTGATTTTTTTAAAGGTTTTTGTTCTATGGAATCATACTCTGCTGTGCTCAGGAAAAATACTTAATGGCACTTTGAGGATCATATCTTGGGCCCAGATTGGAATTGCAGTCAGCTATAATTGCATGCCAGTCAGGAAAGCACCTTTATTTGCATTGCTTATTTGTATCTATTATGATACCGCCTTTCATTTCTGATTTTGTTTATTAATTAGGGTTCTTGAGTCTTGTTAGTTGTTTATTTATCTTGTTTATTATTCTTCAAAAAAAAACTAAGTCTTGTTTCATTGGTCTCTTGGATTGTTTTTTATTTCAAGCTCATTAGTTTCTGCTCTAATTTTTATCATTTTCTTCTTCCTGCCTGCTTTTGGCTCTTTTTATTGATCACTTTCCAATTTCTTTAGCTGTGCCATTAAATTATTTATGTAGGCCCTTTCTTCCTTCCCAGTGAGTGCTTGCAAAGCTATAAATTTTCCTCTTAATACTGCCTTGGCTATGTCTCACATATTCTGATAATTTATGTCTTCATTCTCATTTGTTTCCAGGAATCTTTTGGTTTTCACTTTGATTTTTTTTTCTCTGAATGACCCCACTGGTTGTTTAGTATTGAAGTGCTCAGTTTCCAGGTGTTAAAATTACTTTTCCATTTTTGTTAATAATTCACTTCTATTTTTAGTGCATCCTGATCTTAGAAAAAAGCTGATACATTTTCTCTCCTTTTGATTTTTTGAAGGTATGTTTTTTGGTTCAGTATGTGGTATATCTTGGAGAATGTCTTGTGTGCATTGTAGAAAAATGTGTATTAAGCTTTGAAAGGGGGATGAAAAGCCAAATATATGTATTATATATGTATATATATGTATTATATATACATATATATATATACTAAACCCCCCCCTGTTTCATTTCTTCCTTCTAAGCCAGTATATCCTAGTTGATTTTTAGCCTGGTTAATCTATCAAAAGGTGACAGAATGCTGTTGAAGTCCCCAACTGCTATTGTGTTGCTATTGATGTCTTTCTTTAAGTCTATTAGTATTGTTTAAAGTATTTTGCTGGTTCCTCATTGGTGCATATATATTTAGATGTGTGATTTCTTACTGATATACATATCTTTTGATATTAAGAAGTGAACCCTTCCCTGTCCTGGTGCTTCTCTTTCCATCAGGGTACACTCTCCTAGGGTGAATATGGGTCTTCTGAGTCACAAAGTGGACCTTATGCCAGTTTGTTGTCTGCCTCAATTTCTTGGCTGCTACATTATATTTCTGAGTCATCTTTGTTTATATATAGCTATAATTTATTGATTTGTATTATTACATAGTTAATATTTTATGTGTGGTGTAACTAATTGACACCACTTTAGTGGATTAAGTCATATCTTTTATATTTCACAATGTCTATGGATCAAGAGACTAAGTATGACTTAATTTGGATTCTCATTCAGGTACCATAAAGTTAAGCTGCCTTCTCATATGGAGATTTCCTGGGGCAAGATCTATTTCCAGATTGTTAAAATTGTTGTCAGATTTTCCTTTTCCTACAGCTATTGAAGAGAAGCCAGTAGAAGATCTACTCAGAAATAAAGACAAAAATATATGTATATATATATATTTATGCATATACACAAACAGAAATACAGAGAGATGGAGGAGAAAACTATGCATGTGATGCCTCATCATTCTCATCAATAAGAGAAACACCCCATGACTGCAATTTTCTCTTAGAAGCATGGTGATGGGTTCTGCCTGCATTCAGAAAGAGGTGATTACATAAAGCATAGCATCAGGGGAAGAGATTATGGGGACCAATTTAGAATGTTGCTTATCACAACAGTAATTTAGTATGTCCTTATATGTATAAATGGCAATTTAAGCATCCAGTCTCCCCATGATGAACATTTAGATTGTTTCTAGTTTAGGGCTATAATAATTCAGATGGTGCTCATATATTTAGGTATTTCTTATATGAGTGCTTAGGTGAGACCTAAATTTTAATTTGTGCAGTCTAAGTAAATCAGACTTTTTCCATAGTGCAGATAGATCTCATCTAATTTGCTGAAGACTTCAAGATAAAACGTTGGACCTGCCCTGTGCAACAGACTTCTGCTTGAAAGTTGACTACAGATTGCAGTATGGCTGTGGCTCCTCCTGATTCAAACTACAGAACTTCCCTCCCCAAATTTCCAGCCTGCTGGCTTCCCTCAGCAGATTTTGTACTTGTGAAGTCTCCACAAGGGCATGAGCTAGTTCCTTAAAATAAATATCTTTAAATATACACATGCCATTGGTTCTGTTTCTCTGGAAATACAAGGCTATTATTAGCAATGCATTCCATGAATGCATTCCTATATATGTCTTGACGAACAGGAGGAGAAGGACTGAAACTCCTATGCTGTAAAGAAAGCCTCTATTCTTTCTTTATGAAGTATTGCCAAACTATTTTTCAAACTTTGGGGGTTCCGTATGCTCTCACCAGCACAGCTGAGATTCTATTAATGCAAAAGCTCAGCAACATAAGATATATTCTACTTATTATTTGGGGTGTTGCAATCAAGTTGTGGCTCTTTGACTTTTGTTTAACTAATTAGGTTATACAAGTTTATTTTTATGTCTATGGCCCTTTTAGATTTTCTTTCTTTTTAAAAATGTTTAGTCATCCCTTATTTATTTACTGAGGTTTTTTTTTTTTAATCTTTTGTCCTTTTTTGCAGGTGGATGGGGGGGAGGGTTTACAGTGGGCAGTTTGGAGCTACATGGGAAGTGCTAGATCCATAGTCCTGACTTTATGTTCAAGAGTGACCCCTGGCAGTGATCAGGGACCAAATATGGTACGGGGAATTCAATCCAATGTCTGTAGCATGCAAAGCAATATGCTATCTCTCCAGCATTCTAGGTCATTTTTGTACTGAGTGTTTAGAACTGTGCTATCTCAGTTTTATTGAAGTGGAGGAGAAACTCCTACACACCAGTTATCTGTGAGAAGGTCTGGTCTTTGTCTTTTGAATTAGTGGGTCCTGTGAGTCCTTGCAGCCAAGCAAATTCATACTTTTATGATGCACTGGAGTGGGGCGTGGGTGGGTAACAGCTAAAATGAGCTCTTTTAATTTCTAGTTGAAAAATTTCAGAACTTTATTGTTATTCACAGATACTGAAAACATTAAATATGTAAATAGATTTAAAAATATGTAATCTCGGTGGCCGGAGAGATAGCATGAAGGTAAGGCATTTGCCTTGCATGCAGAAGGACAGTGGTTTGAATCCTGGCATCCCATATGGTCCCCCGAGCCTGCCAGGAGGGATTTCTGAGCATAGAGCCAGGAGTAACCATTGAGCGTTGCTGGGTGTAACCCAAAAACCAAAAAAAAATATGTAATCTCAATTTAAAATATTATTGTTATTAAACATGTTTTGTTGTACTTGAGGTAGCATATATAGCATAACTTGAGGTTACAATAGTGTTAATAGTTTTGTTGCACAAAGTTACTGCACCTTCAAAACCACCAAAGTGCCCAAGACCCTCCACCACTCTTTTTACATCACTTCTAATTCATGTCTTCCTTCCCTCCACCTAAAATCTGTTTCCTTTCTTTTGAGAGGGAGAGTTGTGACCTTCAAAGCAGTACTGGGGAAGACATAGGGACTGTGCCTGTGATTATTGAGAAACCAGGCTTACAGTTCATTTGAGAACTGATGGTGCTGGGGGAGCAAGTGGTGCTTGAGAAGAAGTAGGAAGACCAAACACAAAGACTGTACCTTAACCACTGTGCTATCTTCCTGGTCCTTAAACATTGTTTTCTTAAAGAAGTCATGTATAGCTTTACATAGCCTATAAAATAATTACACTGAATCTTTAACACATTGTATAATTTTTAAACATTATTATTATTGTTCATAAACACGTAACTATCCTTGGGAGGGACAATATAGTTATCAGGGTGCAATATGACTTAAAATAGTTTTCAAGACTAGAAAATTGCTTTCATAGTGCTGGTATGATGCAAAAACCAACAAACCAAATAAAACATTGTCTTTTTAGATATCTCTGTAATATCTCTGACTAAGGCTCTAAAACAAGTGAAGAATGGGGGAAGTATATACATTCATCTTTTCCTACAAAGAAGGTAGGAAGAGAAAATTAATTTGAATAAGGTATTATTGAAGAAAAACAAACTGGGAGACAGTACTATCTGTGCACCTGAGGTGTTTGGGATATAGATCAAAGAATCAGTATGGACAAAGATGTGCTTAAAATCCCAAAAGATAAAGACTATCAGACACTATCTTTTCCCAAGTTTGGTTATGCATTTATAATTAGAACAATTTAAGATACAAAATCAACCACTCTTGGCCATCATATGCGGTGCTGGATGTTGAACCTAGGTTGACTATAAGCAAAGCAAGCACTTTATCTGCTGTGCCCAAAGGTATATATGAATGTTCTCATGACATGGCAGCTGTAGTTCTCTGGAATAGTGAGCAAAGTGCAATATGAAAAGTGGCATGCCTTTTATTTACTAGATTGAGAGGTAGAAAACCATTATGAAGAAGCATATAATAGAAATTGTTAGCAGGCCAACTCTACTCGAATACATTAAAAAAATAAGTTCACTTTGGAGGAAAAATACTCATGTAATTACCTCTAACAACAGAAGCAAGAAGACCATGTAGTAAGATTGGCCAGGAAGGTCAATATTTAGGTGTACATCTGGCAGTCTCTACTGCACAGGGAAAATGACTTTGGAAACGAAAATAGTCCATAAATGAGTAACTAAAAGAAAAAGAACAAAAGTTGATCTGAATGAGCAATTAGCCAACTATGTGTATCCATGCCAACATAATGTTTAAATTTTTGTCTGACTTCATGAAATCATTCTTGCCAGCAGCACCCACAGGCAAACACTTTAAAACTCTAATAGGTTGCTTAAAAAGCCAACATTCTAGTCTAGGCCTTAACAAATGTTTTAAATTTATTTTAAGTAACAAACTTAAAAAAATAAGACTACTAAAGTCCTTTGGTGAACCTAAAGCATACATAACGGGGAAAATATAATTTATCTGCATACTCACTACTTAGAATCCTAGCAATAAAGGACAAAATACGCTCCCTCTTCTTTGAGAATCTCGCATAAAGAAATGTTTCCTAGATCCTGATTTAGGGCTAGATATTTTTATTGTATTTCTTTTTCTTTTCTTTTTTTTTTTTTTTGGTTTTTGGGCCACACCGGCGTTGCTCAGGGGTTACTTCTGGCTATCTGCTCAGAAATAGCTCTTGGCAGGCACGGGGGACCAAATGGGACGCCGGGATTCAACCAACCACCTTAGGTTCTGAATCGGCTGCTTGCAAAGCAAAAGCTGCTGTGCTATCTCTCTGGCCCCATATTGTATTTCTTTTTAAAATAATAAAACCTCAGAAGATTATTCAATGAAAGGATGTTTTCTATTAGTTTTTGTTTTGTTTTGTTTTGTTTCTTAGCGCTGCAGATTCAAGGCCTCAAAAAGTAAACAAGAACTCAGAATTGGGGTCTGAGAGACAGCACAGTGGTAGGGCGTTTGCCTTGCATACAGAAAGACCGTGGTTCGAATCCGGACATTTCATATGGTCCCTCGAGCCCGCCGGGGGCGATGTCTGAGCGTAGAGCAAGGAGTAACCCCTAAACACTGCCGGGTATGGCCCAAAAACGGAAAAAAACAAACAAACAAACAAACTCAGAATTGTTTCTCTCCACGGAAATCTTCAGTAAAAGGCGAAAGACTTATATGATCTGAAGAAAAACCAGAGTATCATTTAGTTTTATTTAATGAAGAAGAGATAAAATTGTAATAGTGAACTTTCAGTGGGAAAATTTGCGTTCTTTTGTCAATTTTTTATTAAATTACTGTGAGATAGTTAAAAGTTTTGATGTTGAGTTTCAGTCCTACAATGTTCCAACACCCATTCCTTTGCCACTGTATATTTCTCAACACCAATGCTCCTAGTTTCCTTCCTGCCCTATCCCTATATCTCCTTCCCCTAGTCTACCTCCACACCAGGAACCTTCTCTCCTTTTTCATTTTAGGCACCATGTTTGCAATATTGTTATTGAAAGGGAATTATGAATATCACTTTACCTCCTTTCATCAACCCGTTCTTATTCAGAGTTATCATTCAAACTATCATTGCCATAGTGATCCCTTCTCTGTCCAAATTAGACTCCTCCCTCCTTTTTTGTGAAAGACTTCCCCCCATGGACCTTCAAGGGGTGAGGGGTGGATTTTTTTTCTTCCTAATTTTTTCTAAGCATTCTCTTTTAGCTTTGACTCATGCTTTGCAATTGCATCAATGAATTGGAATTTAAAATGCTATTAATTGTTTAAACATTGAACAACTCAGAATTCTTTTAGCTCTTTCCACTCAAACCAGTATTTAATCATTTTAACAAGTAAAAATACTTATCTCTATATATCTGGTTGGCATGACTTTGCAAAAATCTTATATATTTTTTAATTTTGCATGCTATCTTATTAACCTAACCATCAAAGAAGTTCTCAGTTTTTATAAGAGAGAATTATGCAAATCAGATAGCAAAATTCTTGTCATCATTACCATTGCTTTGTGACATTGTGGTTTACAAGCATAATGCAAATGCAAAAACAAAAATATTATTAACTTCCCCCCTGAAGATTTTGTGTAGACTAAAGACAGAAAACTATGTGAAAACAATCAATAAATATTATTTGGTACATAAATTTTGTTTGTTCATCCTTCAGCAGAATTTTACAGACAGGAAAGTTCAGTAAGAGAAGTGACATTTGGGGATGTGACCTGTTTCTGTTATCCCCTCTGTCCACCCCCAAATACACCGACAATATAATGTAGCACCATTTCTCCCTGCAAAGGCACACTAAATAAAGGGGAAATCTTACATATAGAAAAGAGCTCTTATCTAATAGAGATAGGAACTCACAGTTGTTAATAATACAGGGATATCTCCTACCTGGAAAATATGTCATGTGGAATCAACTTAGACCTCAGGTGATTAGATACCATTCATCCAGCCTTGAACCCTGGATTCCAGACATAGAAACGGCACAGCTCTTCACAACAGCTGCAGGAAACAAATCCCATCCAGGACAGCCTTAATACTGCGGGGTCAACAACAAGGGCCAGCTCTAACATGATATCCTGACAACGAGGAAAATGTGAACAACTTGACCTTAGAGCTGATTAGCCTACCTTACCAGCTAACGACAAGACAAAACCAGAAGACTTGGCACCCTTTGGTAGGTCCAAAAGCCAAGATCGCGATTTACAGATGACTGGCTGATAGAACCACGGCCAGACTGTACACATCTTGGGACCAATAAAAAAGCCCTAGTTTAGGGTTTGAACTATGACCTGCACAATAAGCATGATCCCCAGTCCCAAAGGTCCTGCAGAGACAATTGTAACGGAATGGAGCTTCTGGAAGCACAAAGAAAGACGCTAACCTAGGTGCCATCCTAAGCTCAGTGCAAAGCCCAAGACCACCAACCACAGAAGATGGATTAAAATGACACTGAGGTAACAGAACCTCTAGAATCACGAAGACTGACTTCATCATAAATCCCATCTCAGGATCTGTGCAGATACTGAGACCTCTAAACACAGAGCTCTGATTGTATCACCCTGGACAGAGCAGAAGTCTACCAACCACAAAAACGCCACCGGGAGAGTAAATGATCCTGAGCAAAATCTAGAGTTGATCCCCATGACAGTATACTCCAAGGACGGAGAAACCCCATATTTTTTTAGGCCAAGTGAATTTCTTTTCAAATGACCCCAATATTTACTGTGCCAGGGCAGGAGGGAAAAAACAAAAATACAAAAAGCACAAAACCTTGGTTATTTATATATATATATATTTTTTTACCTTCATTTATTATTATTATTATTATTATTATTATTATTATTATTATTATTTTCATTTACCTATCTATTTGGGTCGATTTCTCTCTTTGGGTGTGATTATTGAAATTGTTGTCCCCAGTTATACTTATTTTTTCTCTTCCTCTCTTTTCTTTCATTATGTGCTATGCCATGTTTCTTATTTCAAGACCATGGTGTGTTTTTTTGTTTGTGTGCTTGTTTTTGTTGTGTTTTTGTTTGTGTTGTTTTGTTTTTTTGTTTGTTTTTTGTGGTGCTTATCGATAAAGCTGGAGTCCTCAATGGATATTTAACACTTCTTTTGGTACTGGTGGAGTGTTTCACCTTCTCTTTCTTTTCACCTCCCAAATCGATGATGAGAGCCACTAGAAGGATTCCGCCCATTTTCGGGGTATTAGACTCTTACCCCAATTTATTACTTTTTTCTTTTTCAGGCAAAACCACATAACTTGAAATAGCTGGTCTTGCCTCCAGTTAGAGGGGGAAATAAGGGAGGCCTCAAGACCAAACAGGTGCAAGACTACTAAGTAATAGGTTAGATACAGAGGGGACCACATATTCTAGCCACCCGGGGGGTGAGGGAAGAAGAAATGGGAGGGAAGACAAAAATGGACGGGTAGGGAGAACAATTTGGTGATGGATGGGAATCCCTCCTGATTTTATGTGAATATGTACCTAAAATATTATTGTCACCAATATGTAAACCACTATGATCAAAATAAAATTATATTATAATAAAAAAAAAAAAGATCACACACCCAAAAGCAGTTTCTAATGTACTTACCTCTACAGTGGTACACTGTAAATAAACCAAATTTAGATTTATTCTTATTATCATAAATATTATACTTACCTATTTTATATTTTTATGATAGCACTATCAAACTCCATATTCCCATCTTAGCTACCTAAAACAACAAAATTAATATTTTGAGTAACACCATTTTGTAAATTGTCTGGGGAAATCAACTTTATTTCCTAACTCTGGTATGTAGTTGAGGAGGTTATATTTACTGGGTATTATACACAGAATTTGTTTTTGCCAGTATGTCAAAGGTGGATGATTATTTGAGTATCTAATAAGTTGTAACTAAGTTTGCTGGTTAGAAATCATACTCTGGGCCCTGAGAGATAGTACAGCGGCGTTTGCCTTGCAAGCAGCCGATCCAAGACCAAAGGTGGTTGGTTCGAATCCCCGGTGTCCCATATGGTCCCCCGTGCCTGCCAGGAGCTATTTCTGAGCAGACAGCCAGGAGTAACCTCTGAGCAACTCTGGGTGTGGCCCCCCCAAACAACAACAACAACAACAACAACAACAACAAAAAGAAATCATACTCTGAGAACCATTGGCCTGGAGATTTAATTGCATGTGTCTATCAGGAATTTCTGGTAAGATGTTCATATTCTCAAATATAGTAACCAAAGTTCAGAATAAATCAACTGTTTCAGAATAAATATTGAATCAAGTGGTCTGACAGGCTCAAAATTAAAAAAAAAGTGTTAAAAGTTTAAAAGTGTTTCTCTCAACAAAGTCTAGTAAATTTAAAGCACTCAATTAAGAGATAAGGGAAATAAACAAAATTTACTGAGATCACATTAAAATTAGTTTTACCAAACTGAGTTAAAGACTTTAATTGTATTTAATAGTTGTATTTTTCAATAATAGGTGAAATCGTTTATCAAAGATGTTGTCATTGGGCCCGGAGAGATAGCACAGCGGCGTTTGCCTTGCAAGCAGCCGATCCAGGACCTAAGGTGGTTGGTTCAAATCCTGGTGTCCCATATGGCCCCCCGTGCCTGCCAGGAGCTATTTCTGAGCAGACAGCCAGGAGTAACCCCTGAGCACTGCCGGGTGTGGCCCAAACACCAAAAAAAAAAAAAAAAAAAAAAGATATTGTCATTGATAGAGATTCATCAACCAAAGTTTCAATCATACATCGCTGGTCATTTTGTTATGGAGCTAGACTATGTCTGCTAGATTTCAACAAAAATTTGGTGACTTTTGTCAGATTAGATAACCCATATGAATAATTCAAGCATTAGGCAACATTTCCCCTCAATGTAACACAAAATTTCTATCTATTCAATTATCCTAAAGTATCACCTACTGTTTTTATTGTATTTTATCTCTCTAGAAAAAGTTGATAGGGACAGAATTAGGTGAGATGGAAAGGAATGAATTTTTGATAGAATTTTGTAAAAGTAAATTTTACAGTTGTATAAATTTTGTAAAATTTTACATTTTTGTAAAAAGTCACTTGATTTAGTGATTTCAATAGATATGAATATATGAATGTGAATATGTGCTATGTTCTGTATTTATATATTTTAGAAATATATAATTTGTATTTTTAAAGGAATTATTACTTTTGTGTGGGTTTTAATTTGTATGGAACCACATGGTGATTCTCAAACAGGGTTAAAATCAGTTGAGGAGTGATTGCTGTAATGAGAGTTAGAAGATACCTTTTTTCTTTCTTGTAAAGCAGAGCACAACAATTGGGTATTGTTTAATTGCAAGGATTTTCATAAAGAAAGGTGACTTGGAATTGTTCAACAGTGGATATCTCTTAAGGAGGCCACTAATGAACCCAGGGGATGCAGAAAAGCAGAGGGAAAGAGAAGCTTTGCATGTGGGAGCAGTTCCCGAGCTCTGTCCTAGAAGTAGCCTCCAATCACTGTTAGATGTCTGTCCACCAACCCCAAATACTCAATGGTACGTGACTAGCACACTGCCTGGTTAAAATTTGGGTCAATTCAGGGCACCTGTGTTGTACATCTGCAAGAGAAATTCCTGATAGTATTAATGCTTCTGTGGATGAGAAGAATGCGTGTTTTTTTTTTTTTTTTTTTTTTTTTTTTTTTTGTCTTTTTGCTAGCAGAAAAGCTTCACTAGTCCAGGACAGTCATAAACCAGCTACATCAGAGCCAGGCTTTCTATCAGCTCTCTGGGTAAAACATCCCTGGATGTGGAAACCTCTTCCAACCATCCTTTGTCCAAACAGAGCTTCAGGAAAGTTGACGATCTTGTTTACAGCAGTATCTTCAAATCTGACACCGAGAGGCAGGGAGTCTAAATATCTCTGTACTGAGTCGAGGCTGGGCACAGGCAGGCAATTCTACCAAAGCATTCTCTGGCTCACTCAAAAGATTCTCACATTCTCAGTCATAGGGTTGTGTGAAGCTAGCAACTGATGCATAGATTCTCTCCTTGCTGTAGATCATGGGAATTTTATATATGTACATTATATATACATTATATGTTATATTATATATTATATACATATTATATATACATACATACATATACATATATACATATATACATTATGTATTGTATACATTATATATACATATATATGTGCCAGAGGGATAGTAAAGCAGATTGGATATTTGTCTACCCAGTATGCAGCAGACCTGGGTTTGATCTCCAGCACCCCACGTGGTCCCCTGAGACCCACTGGGAGTGATCCCTGAGCACAGAGCCAGGAGTAACCCCTGAGCATCTCTGGGTGTGCCCTCCAATTATGTAGTTTATTTTATTTCTTTTTTATTTTTTGGTTTTTGGGTCGCATCTGGCGGTGCTCAGGAATTACTCCTGGCTATGCGCTCAGCACTCCAGGAAGGTACTGGGGGTGGGGGGGCATATGGGATGCCAAAATTCGAACCACTGTAGCTCTTAAATCGGCTGCGTGCAAGGTAAACCCTCTACTGCATGCTAACTCTCTGTGCCCCATATTGTTTATTTTAGATAAGGATTTTTGTTTGTTTGGGGGCCACACCCAGTGACACTAAGGTGTTACTTCTGACTATGAGCTCAGAAATTGCTCCTGGCTCCCGGGACCATATTGGGACTCTGGGGATCTAACCGAGGTCTGTCCTGGGTCAGCCATGTGCAAGGCAAATGCCCTACCGCTGTGCTATCACTCTGGCCCCCTATTTTAGATAAGTTTTAAAAAGTATATTTATAACTGTATAATCTCACTGGTCACGATAATGTTACAGGTATATACATCTACACATAAAATGTCTGAAATTAGGCTATAAATGTGTTCAGTTTAGTATTTTACAGTTATTCCTCAATAAAATTGTTTTATTTTTTTAAATGTATAATGCTTTGGATGAACTATGACAATTGAAAACCACTGGTATGGTTCAGTATAAAAAGTGAACTTCTAGCATGCCACCTAATGACTTTGTAATTATTTTACTTATTTCTTTCATCTCAACCTGATCTATCCTTTGCTAAAGCCACACAAAATTGTTTATAATTTCTGAGTATGACTTATTTTTCACATCTCTGGTGATCATGTTTTGTCTTCTTTTTATAGATCATTTTTCCTATTACCAATTGTTTAATTTCTTTTGTTTTGTTTTTGGGCCACACTCAGTGACACTCAGGGGTTACTCCTGGCTATGCACTCAGAAATTGGCTCCTGGCAGGGAGGGTTTGAGTGGGGGGGTGAACTTTCTGGCTTCCAGCTCTTTAAGGATCTCATTCTTCCTGGGAGCCGGAAGCTTTTGCCAGCATAGGGAATGGCGGGTCTCCTCTATGCCGAAGGCCTTTTGAACCAGGCCTAGGAGGGGTGGCAGGGCTTGGGCCACCTCAGCATCCTTCGATCTCCTTCCTTCCGAACTCCAGAGCTATCCCTGGGCCACACACCCAGGGGTCCAGTGAGGTGGGTGCCAGCAAGGAGTTTAAAGGGAACCCAGGCTTTCCCCAATTTCTGCCCTGCTCAGGAGGGAGGGTTTGGGTGGAGTTGTTGAACTTCTGGGCTTCCAGCTCTTTAAGGATCTCTTTCCTTCCTGGGAACCGGGAGCTTTTGCCAGCATGGAGAATGGCAGCACAAGAGCACAAGAGGGGCTGGCTTCAAGAAGTCACAGGCAACTTTCCTTCCTACCCCTGTCCATTCTGAAACTGCAAGGAGGCTAGTTTGCCTTGCACGCAGAAGGACGGTGGTTCGAATCCCAGCATCCCATATGGTCCCCCGAGCTTGCCGGGGTGATTTCTGAGCGTAGAGCTAGGAGTAGCCCCTGAGTGCTGCCGAGTATGACCCAAAAACCAAAAATAAATAAAAATAAATAAATAAAAAAGAAGAGCTTACTAAACTTTCTTCTGGTGTTTCAATATATTCATTGTGAGTCAATAATTTTCAAAAATATTCTTTTTTCTCTTCCATCTCTTTAGTTTTTCTTTCAATTTTCTATTTTTTAAAAAAACATGTTGCTTTTGGTCTTCCTAAAAATGTATTATTATCAGTTATATCAACTATGTAATGCATTTACTTTAAATAAATTAATTAAAAGAAAATAAAAAGAAATTGCTCCTGGCTTGAGGGACCATATAGGACGCCACGGTCCTTCCTAGGTTAGTGCGTGCAAGGCAAAAGCCTTACTGCTGCGCCCCTTCTTTAATTTCTATGCATTCTGCAAGAGTATGGAAATGCTATAGAAAAGGAAAAAATGTCACTCTTCTGTTCTGAAGTATAGTTCTGATGTAATAAGTACAGGGCAGAAATAGCACTGATTATCTGAATGAGTCAAAAAAACAACACACTTTCCTCCAACTAATTCTGTAAGCTCTCTGTTAGCTCTCTGATTTATTTTGTTGTTGTTGGCTTAATTCCTACAATGTGCAGCAATCAATCCCCTTAAATTTTAAAGTCCTTTTCTTTCTGCAGAAGAGGATAAAAGATAACCACTTAACCTGCTCTTCAGGTCCTACATTTTGTTTGGCTTTTGTTTCATTTCATTTTGTTCTTTTTGAGAATCTAAAATGGCTCCATTACAGTCTATCTATTTATTTTCTTTATTGTTTTTCTTCTGCTTGAAGATAGTTAGCATAATAAATGTTCTCCAAACTGTGCATATATTATACAACAGTGCCAGGAAATGAAAGATGTGTTGCCTAAAAAGATTGCTATTGTTAAACAAAGCAGCAGGTGTCTTGAATTAGATTTTGTAGGCTGATTAAGACATTGTGCGTCTCTTCCTGAAGTTGTCTTCCATTTGTTACACTTCAGCCCTTCTCATTTGACCAAGTACGGTTTGGGGAGTTATGTGCTTAGAAGGAAAAATGTGTAAAAGGAAAAACATCTACTTCTCTTTAATTGAGGATAATAATGTTCAGCCTTACTCATCAGCAGACCATCCTAGTAAGAACAGAATAGACACTCTATTCTTTCTAGATTATATTCTGGCATAGTTTTTAAGACACACAAGAAGACTTTTCTGGCTATTTTTTATTTTGATTTTCCATTGTGATAGAAAGTTTTTCAGGCTAGTGCAATAGACACAATAGTCATTTATTATCCAAGGATTTATTATCAAATGGACCAGGTACTAAGTCCAGGATTATATCAGTGACTGCCACTCTTTGACTCAATACATTTTCAACTTACATGTATTTGAAAACCTGAATACAGGGACACAGAACTGAAAATAGAGATAGAATAAAGTTTACTAAGTTGTTGCCTAGAAGTATTATAAGAGGAAAAATTGTGAGCAACATTAGGACAGAAATCCTGTATAACATCTTCATATACCTAGAACTCTAGCTATCTGATGAATCATTAAGAAAACATGTCAAATACTAGAAAAATATCTTGATTTTAAAATATAGTTATTAAAATATTTTGGAAAAAAAGTAAAAAGTAATTCAAACTTACATCTCATAGTTTTTATTATACTAAGCTTACACGTGCATTAGAATATGAAGCCAGAGAGTTAGTACAGTGGGTAAAATGCCTGCCTTCCAACTGCCAATCTTGGTTTCCTCCTTAGCACCACATAGGATCTCCTGAGATCCTCCAGGACTGATCCCTGAGGACAGAGCCAATAGTAAACCCTGAGCTCTGCCAGGTGTGGCCTCAAAACCAAAAAGTATATGTTAGTATATACATAAACAAAAATTATTTTAAAAGAAAATGTAGAATTAGTGCCAGAGTGATAGGGCAGTGGTAGGGCATTTGCCTTGCATGTGGCTGACCCAGGACAGACTTCGGTTTGATCCCTGACATCCCATATGGTCCCTCAATCCAGGAGCCATTTCTGAGCACATAGCCAGGAGTAACCCCTGAGAGTCACCGGGTGTAGCCCAAAAACCAAAAATAAAGTAATAAAATAAAACATAAAGCTTAAAAAAATAAAATGTAGAATTAATATCTTATAAATTTGAGAATAGAGCTGCTTATATAAAAAAGCATCAAAAGCACCATAGATGGGGCCAGAGTAGCAGCACAGTGTAGGATGTTTGCCTTGCATGAAGCCGACCCGGGATGGACCCGGTTAGATTACTGGCATTCTATATGGTCCCCCGAGCCTGCCAGGGAAGATTTCTGAGCACAGAGCCAGAAATCTTTGAAATCTGAGGCTCAAGCCTTAGAAGAATGGGCATTGCCCATACACTCCTGAACCATTGACCATCTACAGAAACAAACACAATTGTCTACAACATCACCAGGAAGCAAACCTCTACCAGGGAAGAACCTACTGCTTCCCTGGCATTGATTTACTCCAGGGAGTGTTCCCTTAACACCCAGATGACTTGGCAACAGCAACAACTTGCTTGCAGAGCAGGATGCTCCGCATTTAATGGTGAGGTAAAACTAGAGGACGCTCCACATCATCCTGACTTTGATAAAGGAAATGCACAGAAACCAGAATCTTTAACTACAGAAACCAGACACCAACAATAGCTAATGTGCGAAAAAATTTCACCATGGTCACAGAGAATGACTCAGGGGTTAGACAATCTAATATGCCTGAAACCCAGAGTCAGTCTTATGCCAGAAAGTTTCAAGGAAATGGTCTCCTGGTCTCCTTGTATTTAAGCCAAGGCTTTTTTATTTTTCCATTTTACCCATATTTTGCTGGGTCTATGCAAATAACAATTGCCACTCTCACAATAATAACTCTCACGCTATTATTTGAGAATCATTCCATGACTGGTATCTCTAACCATCATATATCCTGCCCATAGCATACACTCTATTTGATAAATATAATTCATACATTTTTCAGAAACATTGGAATGAGACATATGTGAGTTGACTAGAAAAAGAAATAAAAGGCATCATAAGATAGGTTAAAATGTCAACTATATGCCAGACACTCCACTAGATGTTGCATATGGAGCTGCAGAGATTACATAGTAGAGAAGGCACTTGCCTTTATGTGGCACACCAGGATTCAATCTGGCATCACACAAGCCCCCAGGCACCTGCCAGAAGTAATCTCAGATCACCACTAGGTATAGACCAAAATTCAAAATGAAAAAGCTTGCATATATCCTTTCCTTCTCAGCATAGATTTCCTACTGAAATATTCAGAGATAGTGCATCTTCTGTAAGTCTCATGCTCCAAGAATCACCACAACAATTAGTCTAGAAATATCTAAGGAGATATATGGTGGACAAAATTAAATACAGTCCAATCAAAAGGAATATTTTACTTCCTTAACAATAGTACAACCTGACCCCAGCCGTCCCCCTCTTTCTCCCCTGGACTCCAGGCCCTCCCTGGGTGCCAGACCAAAGGCCAGAAGTGGGTTCAGGTGGACTTTTAGCGGCCCTCAGGCTTCCCCACTCCCTCTGTACTCTAGAGGGGAGGGTGCATGGGAGGAGGGCGGGCAGATACCTGGCTTCCGGTTTCCACTTTGATTCTGGAGGCCAGCTCTTGCCAGGTATGGGGTTTGGGGAGGCCCTATGCTGGAGGCCTTCTCCCTCGCCTGGGGAGTGCTGAAAGGCTTGGCAGGCCCCCAGCCATCCCCCTCTTTCTCCCCTGGACTCAGGCCTTCCCTGGGCGCCAGTCCAGATGGACTCTAAAGGGGTTATCAGGCTTTGCCAATACCTCTCCCTACACTAATGGGAATGCGCTTTGGGAGGAGGACAGGCTGTTGCAGCACTGGTTTATGTTGGGACAGTCAAGAAAAATTTTTTTCTTGGTCTCCATTTCCAAAACCATGCGAGGGCTAGTGCCATTCCTATGAAACACACCAATTTAACAGAATGGACAGCTACTAAAAAAGCTTACTAAACTTTCTGCCATTGTATTAATGACTTTATTGAGATACAATAATTTTCACAAACGTGCTTACTACTATATTTTCCTTTATTTCTTTTTGAACTTTCTTCTCTTTTTATTTTTTCTTTAAAATGAAAGATATTCTTACAATAATTTTCAGAGACAAAAGAGAGGAGGGCTGAAAGTTACTACCCACTTCATGAAGCTCACCACAAAGAGTGAGGAGTTTAGTTAGAGAAATAACTACATTGCGAACTATCCTAGTAATGAGAATGTATGAGGAAATAGAAAGCCTGTCTAGAGTACAGGTGGGGGCATGGTGGGGAGGAGGGATATTTGGGACATTGGTGGTGGGAATGTTGCACTGGTGATGGGGGGGTGTCCTCTCTTGTAACTGAAACACAACCACAATCATGTTTGTAACCAAGGTGTTTAAATAAAATATATTATTTGAAAAAAAAAGTAAAATCATACCTTTGCTTATATGTATCTGGAAACAAATGTATTGTGATCAACTATGTTACCTATATAATGCAATTTCTTTAAATAAATTTTTAAAAAGATAGGAAAAAAGAGATGCAGTTTCTATGTTCAAGAAACAGCCTCAGGGCCACAGAGATAACAAAAAGAAATAACATGATTAGCATGCCAAGGCCCATGTGGTCCTCTGAGTAACACTGGAAATAGCCCCTGAGCACTAAGTGTGACCTACTTCTCCAGCTAGAACAGCTTATACTGGAGATAGATGTATTAAAAAAAAAAAAAAAAAAAAACTCCTGTAAGATAAATATAGAGAAGCAGGTGCAGGATATAAGAATGAACTAGAGGAGGCATTAAGCACTAAATTTAGAGAAAATAAGAAAGCTTCTAGGAGGTGGTGGCATGTCACTGACATAAATTATTACAACTATAGTTCCAGTCAGTGAGACTGTCACTTACCCATATCCTGCTAAGGAAACAAGCCAGGTGGGGTCCCAGGCTTTTGCCTTCTCTTTCCCTGTCACAGTTAACTGGATCAAAGGTGACACTATAGAGAAGAGTAAAAACTCTTCCTCTACCTTCTTCTGTTCAGTAATTGGGGCCCTGCATATTCAACTGATAACAGTCTAATCAACCGAAGAAAAAAGTTTATTTATATGTACAGTAAAACTACAAGAAGTGTAACTTTAGGGAATTGTAAGAATTCAGGTCTTTTATACTGTTTTAATATGTGCAAAGAACGGGAGAATGATGCATGAAAACAAATGCCTTTTCTTGAAAGGTAGTGAGTTGTCCAGGTTGGGTGGAAGTAATAATGCTTGTTCACACAAGTATAAGTAGTCCAGCTCATGCCAGCCCTTATAAACAGAATTTGAAGTAGGACTTAGCTTGTATTCTTCTTTTCAGATGTAAATCTATCTTCAAAAGGAATTGATAACAATCTTATTTCTCAAAAATTGTTGCTTATAGTCATATTAGGGAAGCTTCAAGATAGCTTAAATTTTTTTTCTGCAGAAGAACAATATAAAAAGAATATTTATACTGTAGTTGCTAGGATAAAACATGAGTTAACACATTGGTCTTACAGGTGACTGACGTCAATTTGATCCCTAGTACTACATATATTCTCCTGGGCACTGAAGAAGTGTTGCCTGAGCACAGAATCAGGGGTAGGCCCTGAGTACTGCCAGGTATGTCCCAAACACCTCATTTCAAAATAATTTTTATACTAACATAGCATATTTTGTGTCAGAGATTCAGATACTTTTTTTTTTTTTTTTTGGTTTTTGGGTCACACCCGGTGGTGCTCAGGGGTTACTCCTGGCTCTCTGCTCAGAAATAGCTCCTGGCAGGCACAGGGGACCATATGGGACACCGGGATTCGAACCAACCACCTTTGGTCCTGGATCGGCTGCTTGCAAGGCAAATGCTGCTGTGCTATCTCTCCGGGCCCAGAGATTCAGATACTTAATTTAAAGTAGTCATCCCACAGACAACTTATGGCCTTCTGTTTCTGTGTATGTTATGTGGATAATAGGATAATTGAGTAGTGTATAGAAAACTGGGTAGTTAACTCAGAAATTTTCTCCTCTCCTTTTTCCCTATATTATTTTATCTTTAAGTTTTAGCTAAAGTATTACTTTGTTATAAAGAAAAATGACCTGCCTGGAGAAGGTCAAATCTCAGTACCAACTCTCCAACACAATCTCACATAGGCCATACTGCTTTTGTTTGTAGTTTTGCTTGCTGGATTAGCACTGATTCCTTTTTCCACTAAGTCATGGGGATAGTGACTACATCTTTTCCCTTTTTATTGTATATTCAGCACTTGGCACTGAACATGAGATATAGTAGAAAATAGTCAATAAGTATTTGATGAGTGGATTAACCAAAGGTATTTTAACAGGAACAAGTAGGCATGACACTGGAGTTATGAATCAATCATCAGGGTGGGAGGGTTGTTATGACTGGTACCCTGAGCAATTTAGCAATAGCTTTGCACACACTAACCTAGGACAGACTTAGAAATTAGCTGGGAGATACTGAAAAGAATCTCTGAGGTACTCTCAGGAGTACTCAAGGATGGATAAAGGAATCCTAAAGAAAAACTATCGACCAAGACTTGAGTACATTGTTCTAGACTGAGAGAAACGTGAAATTTCTTTTGAACATAATTATGCCTACATTGAATAGCGGAATTTAAGCATTTAAAATGTGGATTCTGTGTCACTTATTATCAGAAAAATGCAAATCAAAACAATTGTGATATTAGTACACATCACAAAGAGCAAAGATAACAAAGATGTGGTGAACAAAGAATCCTCATTCATTGACTGCAGGAATGTCAACTGGGCCAACTCTTTTGGAAAACAATATAAACACTTCCCAAAAGACTAGGAATTAAGCTTTTATATGACCCAGCAACTTCACTTGTTGGCATCTACCCGAGAGTCCTAAAACTTTATTCAATAAAGATATTTGAATTCCTATGTTCATTGCAGCACTATACACAAAAGTCAAAATCTTGAAATAACTCGTGTCCAAGATAAAGGACTGGATAAAAAAAAAACAAAACAAAACTATGGTATACGGGGCCGGAGAGATAGCGTGGAGGTAAGGCATTTGCCTTTCATGCAGAGGGTCATTGGTTCAAATCCCAGTGTCCCATATGGTCCCCTGAAGCCTGCCAGTAGCGATTTCTGAGCATAGAGCCAGGAGTAACCCCTGAGTGCTGCCAGGTGTGACCCAAAAACCAAAACCAAACAAAAAACTATGGTATAGACACACAATAAAATACTACTAAGCTATAAGAAAAGATGGAATTATGCCGTTTGCTGCTACATGGATGGATCTAGAGAGGGATAGATACATAATGGTTATTCTCATACCGAGGATATAAAGAAACATAGTATGGGTGTAACTAATGCCCAAAGGCACAGAAATTGAGAACTGGTCTTTAGTAGGAACTTTACCACAGGGAAAGGAAGGAGGCAGTAAGTAGGGTTGAGGAGGGACTCTAGAACAACAATAGAGAGAAGTGGACACTCTGTTAAAGGTGTGAATGTGGTGCTGAAACGTATTATGCATGAAACCATATCATCAACAGTACTATAAAACTAAAAAATATATTTGAAACAAGGCTTTAAAAGAGTTCTGATTCTTTTCAATATTAGTGATAATATATTGGGCCCAAGTGATAGGTAGATTGTTTGCTTGGCACACAGCCAATCCAGTTCAATTCCATATTGTTCCCTGATCTGCCAGAAATAATTTCTGAGAGCAGGGCCAGAAGTAATCCTGAGAGTTTCCAGGTGTGTCCCAGGCCAAAAAAAATTTTTTTAATTTATTTTTTATTTTTTTAAATTTAACCAACTTTATTACATACATGATTGTATTTGGGTTTCATTCATGTAAAGAACACCACCCATCACCAGTGTAACATTCCCATCAATATAGATTGAAAACCTAAGAGATAAACATGTACAAGACAAGTTTTTAAAAGATGAAAAGGGTCCAGGGAAAAAGCTCAGAACTGGAGCTTTGTATGTGGAGACTACATGTTTGACCCCTGGGTGTGGCCTCAGTGGCTACTCAGCAGCACCACGTTGTCACTATTGAACTTTTATGCCCACATATCAGAGCAGAAATCACTGGGAGTGTCCCCTGAGCCCTCTGAGCATGCCTGGGAACTCCTTTATGCCCTCATCAAATGATTAAAAAATAATAATAATAACATGCAGCATCTAGAGGTAGCAATCAACTCAAAATTTAGGCCCAATTACCCAACACAAATGCTTATTAATTACTATATTAGTGTAAACTGAAAAAAATCACAAACCACATACACAATTGCACTATAGTACTTGAATTCAAATCTTAGTACTGAAATTGTTTAAATATCCATGGTAGTATTTATGATATAGGTCCAATAATAGATAAATAAGTTATGAAATATATTCACAATGAAATATTAAGTAGCTGAAAGAAAGGATGAAATACTGAAATTTGCCACAGTGTGATGGAACGAAGGAGATCAGGTTAAACAAAATAAATCAAAGGGAGGACAAATACAGGATGATCTTACTCATCTGTGGAAGACAGACAAAACAAGGGAATAGAATATCAATCAATGACAAACACTTGGTCTTGTATTATAAAATTGATTAACAAGAAGGTGGGGAAGCATGAGGGAAGTAATTGAAGGTGACTGTGGCACAGAGTCAGTTGTAGATGTCATGGGCACACAGTGGTGGTGGGTATAGTAATTTGAATATCAATAAGTTTTAACACTATTGTAATCATGTTATCTAAACTATAAAAAAATAAATGTGGAGACACAGGTCATAAAATAAACAAATCTATGCAAATCCTGATACTTTGGGTACCTTAGCCTATGAAAGTCTGTTTCTGTAATATAAGTCATTATATATGTTTTAGGTTATAAATTTGTTTTGAATACAAATTAAAATTCAAATTATATTTCATATAATACTTAATGATATTCATATTCTTCCTAATCTAAGTCAGAAGAAATGTGCTTCTAATGGAATGAACCTATTTTTTTTCCTTTGCAGGGTCTTTCCCCTACTGAGGATTCTTTCCTACTTCCTCTTTTCTCCTTGCCTTTTAATTTTTCTTTTTTACAAAGCTTGGTTGGCTTCTTAGCAAAAGTTCACACTCATTACTTTTTCCTCGCTCTTGTGTAGTTAACCTCATTTATTATTGAAGAAGGGTAGAGTGTCAAATTTTTTTTAGTCAGTACTTTGAAAGGACGCCAAATTGGCATTTATAAATTAAGAAATCATTAATATTGCACTATATATATTTGCAATTTCATTTTAATATTTATTGAGTTATAATGCAATATTTCTATGGGTAATTTTTCTTCTTAGAGTGCTATATTTTAGGACAGGTATATCAATATATCTATTCCCTCCTAATTTTTAGCATAAAAGTATGCATCTTCCAGAAGCATGCATTCCTCAACTAAACTGAACAAAATAAATGCTAGTAAAAGCTTTTAAAAAATTTTGTTTCTTTGAAACACCAGAGAGATAGTATAGCAGTCAGGATACTTTTTTTTATGCTGCCAACCCATGTTGAATTTCCGAACCACATATGGTTTCCTGAGCCCAGCCAGGAATGATTCCGAAGCTCAGCCTTAGAAGTAAACCCTGAGTATTACTATGTGTAGCAAAATAAATAAATGTTTGAGATTAATGCTGCATATGGGCCATACTTAAAGTGCTCAAAGCTTACCATTAGCTCTGAATTCAGGGCTCACTCTTGGTAGGGTTCAGAGAACCATTTGGATGCCAGGGATCAAACCCAAGTAAGCTGCATGCAATGAGTACCTTCCCTGTTTTACTATTTCTTCAGCTCCTAAAAATAGTTTTCTAAAAATAGTTTTTTAAATAAATATATATTTGAGAAAAAAGCCTATTATTTTCTTATGTATATATTCTGTTCCATAACCTTGTAAATTTTTAATTTAGGTTACCTGAAACAATTTAAATTGTTTTAAAAATGAATTTTATATGACTTTGTTGCAAGACCAATTAATTAATTAAATATACCAAGATCGGGACCAGAGGGATTAATATATATAGTACAGAGATAGAATTTGCCTTAGGGGGCCGGAGAGATAGCATGGAGGTAGGATATTTGCCTTGCATGCAGAAGGACAGTGGTTCGAATCCCGGCATCCCATATGGTCCCTGGGCCTGCCAAGAGTGATTTCTGAGAGTAAAGCCAGGAGTAGCCCCTGAGCACTGTCAGGTGTGATCAAAACAAAACAAAAAACAAACAAAAAAGAATTTGCCTTATAAGTGAATAATGCTGGTACTTTCCAGTTATATCTCTGGCTACATATGGTCCCTTTGAATAGCACCAGATATAATTCCTGAACCCAGAGCCAGGAGTAAACCCTGAATACCATGATCATCTTAACAAAAATATTTTAATTAGAGATAATATATGCTTCCTTTAATAGATTCCTTAATATATATAATGATTTTTGTTGTTGTTGTTGTTGTTTTTAAGCCACATCCAGCAGTTTCTGGCTTACTCCTCGCTCTTCACTCAGTAATTTCTCCTGGCGGGATCAAGGGACCATATGGGTTTCTGTAATTGACTCCAATTCAGTCAAGTGCAAGGTAGATGCCCTATCCTCTGCACAATAACTCTGGCCCTTATTTTTATTTTCCCATTGTATTTTGTTTCTCTATGTAGCAGATAATAAGACAGAAAATGAATGCTTGATTTTTAATAAATTGTTCTAAAAAACTAGAAAGATAGTACAGCAGGCAAGTTAAACTTGCCTTGCATGTGGCTGACCCTGGTACCCAAAATGGCCTCCTGAGCATCACCTGAGTGTAGAGATAGAAATAATACCTGAGGACTGATGTGGCCCTCAAACAAGAACAAAATTAAAAAAGAGTCTGGGTGCACAATCCAAGTGCCTGAGAATTGATGTGTGAATAAAGAAACTATTGTATACCTACTCAATGAAATACTACACAGGAAAGATGAAATTATGAAATTTGCTTATACAAGAAAGGATATGAAGAGTATTATACTGAGCTAAATGAGTCAGAGGGAGAGGGATAGACATTGATTACACTCATTTGAGGGATATGTAAAAAAGATATATGGTAATAATACCCAAAGACAGTAAAGGTGATGGCCAGGAGGACTGGTTCATGATAGGAAGTGTGCCACAAGGAGGGGAGGAGGGAATGTAGTTAGAGTAGAAAAAGGACCACTAAGGAGGTAAAGTGATATGCATGATACCCTTTCAGTAACAATATTGCAAACCACAGGGACAAAAAGGAAAAAAGGAAGAGAGAGAAGTGAAGGAAATGTGCACTGGTAAAAGTATGTATGAGTGAAACCCAATCACAAACAATTTCTTAGTTGTGTATTTCATAGCAATTCAATAAAAATTTTAAATGTCCCATTATGGAATTTTTGGGGGGGTCACACCCGGTGATGCTCAGGGGTTACTCCTGGCTCAGAAATTGCTCCTGGCTCAGAAATTGCTCCTGGCTTGGGCGACCATATGGGACGCGGGGGGGATCGAACCGAGGTCTCTCCTAGGCTAGCACCTGCAAGGCAGATGCCTCACCGCTCCACGCCACCGCTCTGGCTCCTGGAATGTTGTTTTTAAGAAGATGGCTCCATATAGTTTTGAAAAGGGTGTCTGAGGAAACATTTCAATCAAAAACTTAAGGTGTCCTGGAAAAATTTTAGTGCTTAGAATTTGTTCATGATATTCTTAGTGTCAAATATATATGTGAGCAAAGCTTCATTACATCTTTATCTGCATTATTAACTCCATGCAAATGATAAATCTTTAATTTTTAACCTTTTACTTTGTTACCAATGTGAGAAAAAAGTCTGTCACATTCTGGCCACTTGAATGGTCCCACCAGGTATAAAAACATGACATAAAGCATTTTCAGAGGGTGTACTCTGCAAAAACAAAGACAAATAAATTTTATGTACTAATGTCATGATTTACATCTGAAAAGTAGAGATTCAGAGTCTCAAGGGATATCAAGTTACACAAATCTGATCAATATAATCATAATGAGATTTATATTTAGGTAATCAGTACGTTCCAAATGCTTAGGACTGTTTCTGGAATACAGGTATGCATAATTAACATAATGCTGTTTAATTAATATATGACAAACAAATGATCAAGATAATACAAGTGAAGAAGAAACACAATTATATTACCTAATTGTGCTTAATCTAGCCCTCTATGCCTTGTTTTTTTTTAAATCATAAGAATCAGACTGTTTTGGGGTCTTAAGAAAAATAAACAAAGAACAAGCAAATTTAAACCTGATAAGGAAGCTGGGGAGATCACTCAACAGACTCAACAGACTGAGTAGATGCTATGCATCTGGTTTGATCTCTGGTATAGCGTGGTCCCCCTGAGCATTGTCAAGAATAACCGCCAAGCACAGCTAGGAGTAGTCCTGTAGCATCAATGGGGGTGGCCCAACCTCATTTTAAAGACACCCTACCAAATACACATAAAAAAAACCTTGGGGAAGAAATTATGGTACTCATCCATTATCATAGAATGAAGCACCAGCAACTAAAAGTAAAAATAAATAAATAAGAAGAATTTGCACCAGGTTGATATGACATCCTGACGACGATAAGGAAACAGCAACAGATCTTAACTTGATCTAAGAACAGGTTGCCCTACCTCATGGTCTAGCAGTAAGATGAAATCAGAAGATACCCCATCCTGTAACTTGTGCAAAAGCCAGGATCACTAACTATAGAAGACTGACTTTGACAACCACAACTGAGCAAAGCTTTTCCTGGGACCAATAAGAAAGACCCTATCCTAGGCTTGGCTTAAGATTTGCACAAAAATCAAGATTTCTAATTCCAGAGTTCTGACTTTGACAACTGCGACTGAGAAGAACGTCTGGAACCATAAGTAAAGACTATACACTAGGCTTCATCCTAGGATCTGTGCAAAACCAAGACCACCAATTCCAGAAAACTGACTACAACAACCATGACGGAACAGAACTGCTAGAACCATAAAGAAAGACTCGCTCCTAGTCTTCGTCCTTATGACCTGTGCAAAAATACCAATTACAGAGGACTAATTTTGTCAACCAACAACTGAACATAACGTTTCCTGATATTAGAAAAGGACCTTGGTGTTCAATAATGAGCATGTCTGGAGTGTATAGTCGTTTCCAAGACAATATGCTTCAAGTGTGGAGAAACCTGATATTTCTTAGGCCCCTATACTTACCGGGCTTATGGGGGAAAAAGACATAAAACCTTGCCACACCAATCTTTCTCCCCTCACCCCTTTTCACTTTCATTGTAGTTGTTTTAGGTGTTGTTTATTTTTGCTGTCGTGTTTCTTGTCGTTGCCTGGTTGTTTTATTTTTTATTTTATTTTCCCTTTTCCCCAACAGAACCAAAGGGCTCGAATTATCTTGTTTTGCTTCATAAATTCTGGGCAGGGGTGGAGGGAGTGGATGGTACTAGGAGCAAACAGTCACATGAACATAGAATGGCAATAAAAAATGGTCAGACTCAAACACCAAACCCAAAGTCATCAACAAATGAATCAAGATACCCAATCTACAACAAATTATATACAAAAAGAATGTCTATACTAGCAGTACAGGTTGCAAAGCAGGAAGATCTGGGGTGCATGCTGGAACAGGTGGGGAGGGAGGAAAACAGTGGTGGTGGGAATGGTTCTAATTCATTGTCACTATGTACCTTAAAGAAAGACTTGTAATTCACATTGGTCACAATAAAATTTAAAAAAAGAAAAAAGGAAAGGAAAGAAAAAGCCTAGCCTCTCTAAGAGTGACTTCAAGAAAAAGAATAGGCATTCATGACAAGTGCTTTAAAAATATCTTGAACTTGAGAAATAGTACAGAAGTTAAAGTACTTTATTTGCATACAAGTGGCCCCAGTTCCATCTTTGTCCCTATATATGGATTCATGAGCACCACCAAGAATGATATCTGAGCATAGAGCCAGGAGTAAACCCTGAGCACTGATCAAGTATGTCTCCCCCAATTCTTATCTAATAATTAAATGAATTGACATTTTAAAGATTCAAATGTGTGACATACAGAACAGATTATTTAAACAATATATTTATAACAAGAATGCATCAAAGAGCAGCATTGACTAAATTGGAGGTCACTTGAGAACTGCTGCAATTAAGATAATCATAAATATAAATAACTTCGATTATGGAACCAACACACTAAGTCAATTGACTTAATAAAATTGGGGACCAATATAATTTTTTCTCTTTTAATCCAGATAGAGTTTATAATATCAATCATGTCTGTAGATGCATGTTGTAATCAGATTATAAATTTCATGTACAAACAAGTAGAATTTTCCAAACCATGATGTTCTAATATATTCAGTTATTATAATCAAAATGAGCAATATGTCATTGATGGATATGATCAAGTCATTAGCCAATGCATTTTCCAATAAGGACTATAATCAGATAGAAGAGGAAAGAAGAATTTTTCATAGAAAAAATTTTCAAGTTGATTTTTTTGCATTTCAGAGGAACATATGGTTCAATACTTAACAGACTTAGCAATAGTGGGAGGTCTGTGAAATCAGTTTGCAGCCACAACTTTGGTATATCTTTCAAAACTCTTTTAAAAACATCTTTTCTTCCTAAATGCTAAATACAGACCTGGTTCTATTTTGATTACTTGTTTCATTATTTATTATGATAAGTGCAAATTTTATCTAACATACATTTTAATTTTTATCAAATGAAACAAACTACAGTAGTTCAGTTGTTCTGTTATACACAGTCTTGCAGGCATGAGACGATAAGTTTGATTCCTGGTACCACCTCACATGCTGAAGAGAATGAGCACGTGAGTCACTGCCCTTTGGGATATGATGATGATACAACCAATGATGGGATCTTTAATATAACCAACCAAATGTGTGTAAACGTATTACCATTAAAGTATATGGGCCCTGGCAACACTGAAACTAAAGTGTGAAAACCCTTTGTAATAGTTTCAATCACAAACAACAATAATCTAGTATGGGGTTAGTGAGAATATTCATTTGGGTTTCTTGGATTTTTTTGGTTGTTGTTATTGTTTTGCTTCTCAGTGTTCAAGGAGACTGGATTGAGAAAGGAATCCTTTGATACTTTACCAACTGGACCAAAGTTTTAATGTTTGGGCCCAATGCTTGGGGCCACCGAGGCAACCAGCAGTGCTAGAGGGGTCATGCAGTACCATGGATTGAGCTTACATATGCAAATATGCACCCATATCCACGAAACTTTCTTTGTAGTCACTTCTGAATGCAGGAATGACTCTCAGGAATATCCTAATTTTTCCAGGACTTCAGGTGTGTTATGTCCTTAAATGAGAGGTCAGAGGTCATGCCATGATTTTACTTAGCCAGCACAGAGCAATACAGGATGTACATAGGAAGAATAACTCTGAAAAGGACTGTACTGAAGGAGAGATATACAAGAAGAGAAATTATGTTTGAAATATATCTAGTAGGAGGCAAATCTAAGGAAAATTCTTCTAGTCTTTAGATATATATAATTAAAAACAAAGAATTAATTCTCATCAATTTTCAATGATAAACAAGTTATCTTTTGCACAATGTAAAACTGGTTGTTAATAGAATGATAAAAATATACTATACACTTTTCTCCCATTTTAAGAATAATCAGATAAAGTGGAACTCACCTCTGTGTTTATGGGGATTAAACTTAAAATGGTACTACAAAAATCAAAACAGTTACATATATCATGTTTTATGTGTCTCAAGATATAATCATATGACAATACTGATAAGAGATTTAAATTGCTTACTGACTTGACATTTGAATAAAAACAATAATATAGGCTTTTAATCTTGGGAGAAAAGTTCTTTTCTCTTTAATATATTTATTACCCTTTATCTTTCTCCCCTTTTTTTACTATAATTTCATTATTTAAAAAAAATCAATGTGATTACCAATATGAATGTATATATCAAAATATAACACTACACCATGGACATCAGCAATGGTTTAAATTTAAGTTTAGCTTCTTTTTTTTAATAATATCTTTATTTAAACACTGTTATTACAAACATGACTGTAGATGGGTTTCAGTCAAGAAAAGAACACCCCCCTTCACCAGTGCAACATTCCCACCACCAATGGCCCCCCATCTCCCTATTCCCACATCCAAAGCAGGTATTCTACTTCTCTCACTTATTAACATTGTCTTAGTAGTTACTAGTGTATTCTTTCTCTAACTGCACTCACCTTTCCTTGAACTGAGCTTTATATTGTAAGCTGGTCCTTCCAGCCCTCATCTCTGGGCATTATTACAATGATGTCTTTTACTTTTCTTAAAACCCATAGATAAGCGAGACTATTGTGTGTGTGTGTGTGTGTATGTGTGTGTGTGTGTGTGTGTGTCCCTCTAACTTATTTCACTCAGCATAATATTTTCCATGTCCATCCATGTATAGGAAAATTTCATGACTTCATCTCTCCTGATGGTTGCATAATATTACATTGTGTATATGTACCACGGTTTCTTTAGCCATTCGTCTGTTAAATGGCATCTTGGTTATTTCGATTCTGGCTATTATAAATAGTGCTGCGATGAATATAAATGTGAGGAAAAGATTTTTGTATTGCACTTTTGTGTTCTGAGGATATATCCCTAGGAGTGCTATAAGCTGGATAATATGGAAGCTCAATTTTCAGCTTTTTGAGGAATCTCCATATTGTTTTCCATAAGGGCTGGACAAGATGAATTTCCCACCAACAGTGAATAAACGTTCCTTTCTCCCCAGATCCTTGCCAGCACTTCTTGTTCTTGTTCTTTGTGATGTGTGCCAGACTCTGTGGCATGAGATGGTACCACATTGTTGTTTTGATTTCCATCTCCCTGATGATTAGTGATGTGGAGCATTTTTTCATGTGCCATTTGTATTTCTTCTTTGAGAAACTGTCTGTTCATTTCTTCTCCCCATTTTTTGATAGGGTTAGATATATTTTACTTGTTAGGTTCTGTCAGTAACTTGTATGTCTTAGATATTAGCCCCTTGTCTGATGGGTATTGAGTGAATAGTTTATCCTATTCTGTGGGTGGCTTTTGTATCCTAGGTACTATTTCATTTGAGGTGCAGAAGCTTCTCAGCTTAATATAGTCCCTTCTGTTTATCTCTGCTTCCACTTGTTTGGAGAGTGCTGTTTTCACCTTGAAAATGCCTTCAGTCTCAATGTCATGGAGTGTTTTACCTACGTGTTGTTCAATATAACTTGTGGTTCTGGGCCAGATATCCAGGTCCTAAATTCATTTGACCTTTGTGCAGGATGTTAGATGGAGGTCAGAGTTTGCTTTTTAGCAACTGACTGACCAGTTGCCCCTACACCACTTGTTGAAGAGACTTTTATTCTCCATTTTGCAGTTCTTACCCCTTTATCAAAATTTAATTGATTGTATGTCTGGGGAATATTCTCTGAATACTCAAGTCGATTCCACTGATCTGTGGGTCTGTCTTTAGTCCAATACCATGCTGTTTTAATTACTATAGCTTTGTAATACAGTTTAAAGTTGGAAAAAGTGAGGCCTCCCATACTCCCTTTCCCAAGGGTTGCTTTAGTTATTTGTGGGTATTTATTGTTCCAAATGAATTTCAGAAGTATTTAGTCCACTTCTTTGAAAAAAAATGTCATGGCCATCCTTAGTGGGATTGCATTAAATCTGTACAATGCTTTGGGGAGTATTGTCATTTTAACAATGTTAATCCTGCCAATCCATGAGCAGGGTATGTGTCTCCATTTCCTTGTGTCCTTTTATTTCTTGAAGCAGGGTTTTTTAGGGTTTTTTTTGTTTGTTTGTTTGTTTTTGTTTTTGGTTTAGATTCTTCGTGTCTTTAGTTAAGTTGAGTGTGTGTGACACTAATGTGAATGGGCTTGATTTTTAATGTGGATTTCTTCTCTATCATTATTGGGGTATAAGAAGGCCATTCATTTTCGTGCATTAATTTTGTAGCCTACCACTCTGCTATGAGTCTATTGTTTCTAGCTTTTTGATAGGGTCTTTAAGTTTTCTAGATCTGGATCACTATGAGAACTTCAAGGGAAACCTCTCATGTGCCTGTCTGTGTTTCTGAATACCTGAAGGTCTTCTCAGAGGCCTAGGGAGCACACCCCAAAAAAACTGCATTGAGAAGCTGCCCAGTGAGTAAACTCTGGCTGTGGGGGTCGCTATCCTATAAGCTGAGCTCTCTGGCCTGCGAAGACTCTGCCCTGCTGTGCCTTTGATTACTCTGAGGACTTCAGGGAAAATTCTCCTGTGCCTGTCTGTGTTTCTGAATACCTGAAGGTCTCCTCAGAGGCCTAGGGAGCGCATCCAAAAAAACTGTCAACTAGAGGCCACAGAAGAGCTTCGCTTTGTGGCTGCGCACTCTTTCTAACCAATGAACCCCACCACAGCATGCAGGAAAAAACACATTTCAAGCGTGACAATGGGGAAACCTCACAGGCAAACACCATGCACAGAGAATGAAGACAAAAGCTCAGACAACCTAATAAATTCCAACCATCTGATTAATCTCTCAGATAAGGAACTTAAAATAGCAATATGGAAGATGTTTGTAGAACTCAAAGAAAGCATAGATCGATCTGAACAGAATACAAAAACAGAAATCAGAATACTCCTAACTGAAATAATAGATCTAAAAAAAAACGGTAGCTCAACTGAAAACCTCAATGAATGGCCTCGCCAGCAGGGTAACAGCAGTTGAGGAGAGAATCAGAGTACTGGAAGATGTGATGCAGAAAAACTCAACAGAGCAGAAAAAATTGGAAAAGAATCTTAAGACAAACAAACAGGCAATGGAAAAAGTAACAAGGAATGCGAACAGATGAAAATAGAAGTCTTTGATAAACTCAACAGAAATAATATAAGAATCATTGGAGTCCCAGAGACCCAGGTAGGAGATCTCCAGGAAGAATCAACTGTCAAAGACAACATCAAAGAGATACTCTCAGAGTTAAAGACTACATGCAATCAAATCCTGCATGCCCGAAGAGTACCATCTAAAAGAGACCCAAAGAAAAACATCCCAAGACATATCCTCTTACAATGACAAATCTCACAGATAGAGATAGAATACTGAAAACAGCAAGATCAAAAATGGAAATTACATTCAAAGGAGCATCTCTAAGACTTATAGCAGACATGTCACAAGAAACTCTCAAGGCCAAAAGACAATGGTGGGATATTGTGACAAGTCTGAATGAAATAAATGCCTCACCGAGAATACTGCACACAGCCCAACTCACGTTCAGGTTTGAAGGAAGAATACCTAGCTTCATGGATAAACAACAGCTCAGAAACTTCACAGATGAAAAACCAGCCTTAAAGGAAAAACAGACAGTTCTACTTTAAGACAAGAGAGACCAACAAACACAGCAAACTTATCTACAAAGATGACATTAAATCCTATGACAATCATCTCCCTCAATGTCAATGAACTAAATTCACCAATTAAAAGACACAGAGTGGCTTCTTGGAGCCGGGAGTCTAGCAGGAAGAGGTTTGGCAGGTCCCCGCCATGCCAGAGGCCTGCTTGACCAGGCCTAGTGGGGGTGCGGGACCTGGGTAACCCCAGCACCCCTCTACCGCCTTGCTCCAGATCTCCAGGGCTTTCCCGGGCCACATGCCTGGGCAAGCCGGTGAGTTGGGTCCCTTGGTGGAGCTTGAAGGTACCCTAGGCCTTCCCCCATTATCCATTCAGCTCCTTAGGGAGGGTCTGGGTGGGGCTCTGAACTTCTGGCCTCCCAGCTTCTTGAAGTCACTGGTAATCTCTTTCCAGTCTATATTTTCAGAATCACGCAGGGGCGATAGCCCCCGCGCGCACAAGAAACATTAATAGTACTCACACAAGAAACATTAATAGTACTCACACAAGAAACATTAATAGTACTCACACAAGAAACATTAATAGTACTCACACAAGAAACATTAATAGTACTCACACAAGAAACATTAATAGTACTCACTATCATTGAATTATGTTTTTATGTATGCAGAATGTCCATTTTGTACTCTGCCCTTTTGCATACCCCTTCATAAGTTCATATTTCTCTTTAACTTCTTTAATTCCTATCATCATTACTCCTCATTTACCCTTTCTAACTTAAGTACTGTAGAGTCCTAAGTCACAGACCAAAGTGGTGCCCTGGAGTTAACACCCACCCAACTATTTTAAAAGGCATAAAAAAGACACTTATATGTTATCAACATTTTATGGGTGTTTTCTTTGACGTCTATAAACTTTTGCTGAATATTTTCTTATACAGTGACGATTCCCCCCCCATGTTTTTTATCTTCTCTTTGTGAACTGCTCAATATGGAATTTGGTGTGAAAGAATCCCTCAGTTTAATACTTATGTTTGAACCAAGTTATGGGTCTTGTTGGAAATATTCTTACGCCCCCATATATCTGATAGGACCACGTGGCTTTATTTTTTGTTTGCTTAGGCACACTAAAATGGGAAAATACTATACATACCAATAGGTTCTTATCTAATAGAGATGGGAACACACAAATCTTGTAGTGCAATGAGACCTTACACCCTGAACATTGACATAAAGACCAGGCACAGGCCTCAGAAGAATGGGCATTCTCCATTCACCCCTTGATCTACAGAAGACATTTACAAAACATCCAAGGTTGTATATAACATCACCTGGTGGCATTCCTGTACCAGGGAAGACCCTACAGCTGCTCTGACATCGATCTACTCAAAAGAAACACCCCTTAACACTGAGAAGACAACAAGAACAATGACCTGCTTACTGGACAGGGCTTGCTGTATTGCCCCTTTATGGTGAGGTTTGTCTATAACATCACCTGGAAGCAATCCTCTACCACGGAAGACCCTACCAATGCTCAGACATCGTCCTGCTCAAAAGAGACTTCCCTTAACACTGAGAAGACTTAACAACAACAACCTGCTTACAGGAAAGGGTTTCCTGCATTGCCCTTTCATGGTGAGGTGAAACGAGAAGACACTCCACATCATGACTTCAATGTAGGACATGCAGATTCCAGAATCTTTAATACAGAAACATGATACCAACAACAGAGACTATGTGAAAAGTGTGTTGGCACTACGGACAATGTCTTGGATTGGACGGTAACTTGCCTAAGGCCTAGAGCTGGTCTTATGCCAGGAAACTTCAGGGGTAGGATCTCTTTGTATTTAGGCCAAGGTTATTCCTTTCCATGCCTCTCATATTTTGGTGGGCCTATGCAAACAACAATTGCCACTCTAACAACGTTTTTACTGTGCTCCTTTGACTCTAATCCTTAAAACGCACCCACTTAAAAATTTTTGTTTTAATGCATAATTTTTTTTTATTTAAACACCTTGATTACATACATGATTGTGTTTGGGTTTCAGTCATAAAAGGAACACCACCCATCACCAGTGCAACATTCCCATCACCCAAGTCCCAAATCTCCCTCCTCCCCACCCAACCCCCGCCTGTACCCTAAACAGGCTCTACATTTCCCTCATACATTCTCAATATTAGGACAGTTCAAAATGTAGTTATTTCTCTAACTAAACTCATCACTCTTTGTGGTGAGCTTCCTGAGGTGAGCTGGAACTTCCAGCTCTTTTCTCTTTTGTGTCTGAAAATTATTATTACAAGGGTGTCTTTCATTTTTCTTAAAACCCATAGATGAGTGAGACCATTCTGCGTTTTTCTCTCTCTCTGACTTATTTCACTCAGCATAATAGATTCCATGTACATCCATGTATAGGAAAATTTCATAGCATTTGTTCATGTGTCTTTTGGCCATTTGTATTTCTTCTTTGTCAAAGTGTCTGTTCATTTCTTCTCCCCATTTTTTGATGGGATTAGATGTTTTTTTCTTGTAAAGTTCTGTCAGTGCCTTGTATATTTTGGAGATTAGCCCCTTATCTGATGGGTATTGGGTGAATAGTTTCTCCCACTCAGTGGGTGGCTCTTGTATCCTGGGCACTATTTCCTTTGAGGTGCAGAAGCTTCTCAGCTTAATATATTCCCATCTGTTAATCTCTGCTTTCACTTGCTTAGAGAGTGCAGTTTCCTCCTTGAAGATGCCTGAAGTCTCAATGTCCTGGAGTGTTTTGCCTATGTGCTGTTCTATATATCTTATGGTTTGGGGGCTGATATCGAGGTCTTTAATCCATTTGGATTTTACCTTCATACATGATGTTAGCTGGGGGTCTAAGTTCAATTTTTTGCAAGTGGCTATCCAGTTGTGCCAACACCACTTGTTGAAGAGGCTTTCCCTGCTTCATTTAGGATTTCCTGCTCCTTTATCAAAAATTAGGTGATTGTATGTCTGGGGAACATTTTCTGAGTATTCAAGCCTATTCCACTGATCTGAGGGCCTGTCCTTATTCCAATACCATGCTGTTTTCATAACTATTGCTTTGTAGTACAGTTTAAAGTTGGGGAAAGTAATTCCTCCCATATTCTTTTTCCCAATAATTGCTTTAGCTATTCGAGGGTGCCTATTGTTCCAAATGAATTTCAAAAGTGTCTGATCCACTTCTTTGAAGAATGTCATGGGTATCTTTAAAGGGATAGCATTAAACCTGTATAATGCCTTGGGGAGTATTGGTAGGCTTGGCTTCTATAGAAGCTAGAGTTGGACCCAAACTTTCTGAAAAATCACACATATGTAGAACAAATCATGACACATAAGAAAGCAAAGTTTCTGAAGCTGAAGAAATGTTACAAGTAAGGCACCTACCTACACTTCCTCATGGCCAACCCAAGTTTGCTCCTTGGTACCCTTTATGATCCCTGAGCATCACAAAGAGTGATTTCTGAGGGCAGAGTTATGAATAAGCCCTGAGCTTAACTAGGTGTATCCCATGCTCCAAATGAAGGAAGTGAAGTCTCAAGAAAAAAGTAAAAGTCGTGAGGTCTTGTAAGAATTCTGGCTATTTGTTTTGATACATCATTTGAAGCAAATTTCTGATCCCTCATTATGTTTCAAATTGCTTATTAACTGCTCTGTGTTGATCTGAGCAAATGTCTTTTCTTAGCTTGTTGGGTAGATCTTACATCAGTAGGCTATAGTATATAATCTAAGGATATAATGCACTATGGTGTGTGTTGCTATTAAAAATAATCCCAATAACTTGACACTTCTGGCCCAATTAAGATAAATCTAGTCTAGTACTCAGGCAGCAAGAGTAAAGAAGTAATTGTGGATTCAAAGATTCTGTAGTCTAGATCCTATTAAGGAACTAGATGTTAAACTTCTACTGTGATCTTCAATCACCTACCCTCTAATTAGACTGTTCTCCCAATCCCAGGCTTTCCCAGATGCTTCATTTATCTGTTATAAATCATCTGTGGTTTAGTTATGACCTCTGAGTTCTAACCTCATACCTTCCAGAGAGCTACAGTTAGGAGGAGAGTAAATCACAAAATTACTCTTCAGATTTCAGACTAGAACTTGAAGTCTCTCTAGTGGTCCTAAAGGCATTCAGTGGGGGTGATCCTCAAATATGATAGATGTTTCCAGCAAAAATAAATAAATATATTCCAGTGTTCTAGGCTCTGATTAAAGTTTATACAGATAGAAGTAAACACAGTCTTATGGACAGCCCCAGGTTAAATGAAAAAGGAAGCTTGCCTTGTTATAAGTTTTACTATCAGCAAACCCACCATCAACACACACACAAACATATATGTATACATTCACCCCAATGCTGAAATTCCAGATGCAAATTGTTAGCCTTACCTAGATAAGGGCCTAGCCAGCACACACAGGAAATGTTCAATGGCCTCTGAATTCCCTAACAGTAGTTTTGGGGGTATCTTCTCTTCTTCTGACTCCTGCCTGCCTAGTGTTCATTGTTATGCACACCTAATACTCACCTACTATTCTGCTCCCTGGTGTCTCACTGCTTTTTAGAGTACTCCCCGGTCATTTTGTGTTTGGCCCTATTGCTCTGTTCACTAAAATAGTCCCCAGGAATCAGAGACCCCAGTATTGCTGTGAGTCCTTCCATATCAGAAGTATGCCTTTAAATTGCAGCCTCACTCCTTCTGGCCAGTCTTGATATCTTGAAAGTATATACAGCAGTAGTATCAAGGACCTATTTCTACATGTCTCCTGTCTCTTGCTGCCTCACCTATAAAGGCACTGTTTTTCTGGCAATCTGGTCCCTTAAAACGGTCAGTTTTATACTGTAAATAAAGATTTTTGTCCCCCCCAAATAAAACCTCCATTTCTAGTTTAGTTGAAGACGGGGAAGAGGAAAAAGCCTGGATCTCTCTATTCACTTACAATCTTACCAAACATCCTTCCCCATAAGGTTTTCTGTTTCAATCTCTGCTGCCTTCTAAAGAGCATGAATTAAATTTATTCTGCAAGTTTCTAAAGAGATTTGGTCAAATACAGTTGTATTTGGAAAGATAAACATTTCGAGCTTCTCTTTTTTTCTAGAGGGAGAGGGATTCCCGGACAAAAGTAGAAAACTAAGACAGAAGTGAGCAAAGCTAGCAAAATAGCCCAAAAGTGCCCTTTGGGCACCTTCCATAAAATAGCACACAAAAACACTATAAAGAGTTGATTGGTTTGTTTATTTTTTGGAAAAACAAAAATGACTCAGGATCATCCAGTAAACAGATCCTGAGGCCAGAGAAAACTGCCAGAGACTGATGTCAGTGAGATCTTCCAAGTCATTCCCCATGATCTTTATCTACTGGTGTTTCCTTATTCAGTGATTTAAATTCCTTTGAATGTAGGCATGACCTATAACTTGGTTATAACAAATAAAGCAAAACTTTCTCATGATAATGAGAGGCCTGGTTCTGGCTTGCCAACACACTCTAGAAGTTCTTCTTGCTGGCTTGAAGAAGCAGTTAGTCATAGTTAGAAAGTCTACATGGCAAGTACATAGGTGACCTCTAGAACTACAGGCAGCCTCCAGCCAATAGTTAGAAAGTGGTCTTGCAACTGCCAACAGATGCATTCTGTCAATGACCTCATTGAACTTAGGAGTAGAATCAGCACAGGACAATGAGGTCCTGTTGACAACATGGTCTTGTGACACTAAGCAGCTAAACTGGCCAGACTCCTAACCACAGATATGGTGAAATAGCATATTCTCCTAAGCTTAAAAAAATGTATGTGGTACTCTGCTATACAATAGAAAATTACCATAAATGAAACAAACCCTCTACCCAGTCTCGCTTCACTAATTTTACAAATACTTTACAAACCATGGCCTCCACCTAAGCCTGATTTACATATAGATTAGAAAAACTAAATCTTCCTTTGTCTCTTTATCAGTCTCTTCTTTCTTCCTTTATTAATTTCTTCTCTCCTTCCTTCCTTCTTTTTTTTTGGGGGGGGTAGGCTTTTGGGTCACACCTGGCAGCACTCAGAAATTGCTCCTGGCAGGCTCGGGGTACCATATGGGATATCAGGATTCGAACCCGGGTCCATCCCAGGTCTGCCACATGCAAGGCAAATGCTTGCCTATCGCTGATACTGCTACAGTCTTCCTTCCTTCCTTCCTTCCTTCCTTCCTTCCTTCCTTCCTTCCTTCCTTCCTTCCTTCCTTCCTTCCTTCCTTCCTTCCTTCCTTCCTTCCATTACTAAAGAAGTCATTCCCAAGCCTTTCTCTTTTGCTTCTCTCAAATTATAGCTGAAAAAGTAAGCACTCCTTTTTCCATGCTTCTTTATAATTAGGGATAGTTATGTTTATATTATAGTAAAAATATTTCAAGAGCAGATGATGAGATTGATTATTTGAGAATAATATATATGATATTTTCAGATGGAAAAGAGGCAAGTAGCAAATTTTGTCCAGTAGTATCTTCTGATTCCTGCTTTTGAAAGTGGTTATAATTCTTGGAGCTTTTTAATCCATCTTGTGATTATGAAGAGAAGGCAATGGAATTACAAAAATACCATCCTAAGTCTTTAGATTCAGCTACTAAAACAATACCTATAAGAATATAATTCTAAATTTATTGTCATTAAATAAATAAAATCATTTAAGAAAGTTAAAAGGACTAGAATATGATTTGACAAATAACACTACACATAAAATACAGATAAGATGCCTAATGTGATTTTGGAATTGTGATCTTGAAAGTAGCATGTACATATCTTCCTAAAATGCATATCATGATGTCAAGGAGAGAGCTAACATGGCTCAATTCCAGTATCACATGCTCCTTTGAACACCTCTGTGCAGGACCCCTGAGCAACTCTTCTGGATCAGCCCCAGAGCACAGTGGGGTATAACCCAAAACAAATATGTCAAAACCAAAACCAAATATATTTCTTGAGTTATACTAGCATTTGACTTTGGTTTTTTACCTTCAGGATTTTTTTTGTTAAACATACTTTGTAGATAGCTAACAAAAATGAAAAGAAAAATCATGATTTCATAAATGTATTTTTTCCTGATATCAGAGGTTGACTTATGAAAATTAAAACTGAATGTATACAATAATGAAAAACTAGGACATGAAAAAATTCCAAATTTCTGTAACCTAAGTTTTCAATATATTTATATTCCAAAATTGGAGCCAGAAATATAGTAGGATAGGGTACCTATAAACTTGTACTTCACCTACTTAGATTCCAACACCAGTACCACATATGATTTTCTCAACCCTGCCAAGAGTAATCCCTGATCATAGAACCAGAAGAAGCCCTGAGCACCTCGAGGAGTGGCACAAAAACATAATAAAACAAAACAAAGTCATAGGGGCTGGAGCGGTGGTGAAAGCAGTAGGGAGTTTGCCTTGCACGTGCAAACCCAGGACAGACCTTGGTTCAATCCCCCAGCGTTCCATATGGTCCCCCAAGCCAGGAGCGATTTCTGACCACATAGCCAGGAGTAATCCCTGAGCTTCACTGGGTGCGCCCCCCCCCCAAAAAAAAAACCTAGTCATAGAACTCTTTCTACACTTAACAGACCATTACATTTTTTGCATAGACACTGAGGTTATAGATGACAGACAATAACCCAATTTTATTTCTAGTTTATAAATATAAGCAATTTATAAGATTATTTTTAGCTCTTTTTTGTTGTTGTTTTTGGGCCACACCCAGCAGCGGTCAGGAGTTACTCCTGGCTCTAAGCTCAGAAATCGTTCCTGGCAGGCTCGGGGAACCATATGGGATGTTGGGATTTGAACCACCGTCTTTCTGCATGCAAGGCAAACACACTACTTCCTGCTATCTCTCCGGCCCCTATTTTTTTTAACTCTTTTAATATAATTAGGATAATCCTGTACTATTCTTTTGACTAATAATACATCACCAGAACCCACTTAGTGTTTTAAATTGCATTTATAAATGAATTGTATGACCAGTTCCTGGAATTGATCAATAAATTTAAAATTGAATAAAAAAAATACTCCAGAGAGTTTTCCAAATATTTTAAAAAACCAAATTATTTACTAAAACTATTTCTAAGATGGAGTTGGAATGATAGAACAGAAGGTAGGGAGGGTACTTGCCTTGTGAATTCCATTCTTGGCACCTCATACAGTCCCTGAACCCATCAAGAGTGAATTCTGAGGACAAAGCCAGTAGTAACCCTGAGCACTGCCAGGTGAGTCCCCTATGACCCCCCCCCCAAGAAAAACAACCAAAACACACACACACACACACACATACACACACACACACACACACACACACACACACACACACTTCATTTCTAAGATGTATCATTAGCAGGAATTCTGCATTGGTGGAATGGCGGCTACTTTATGAAAAAGACTGATTTTGTTCGTAGGCACTGTGTGATCAGGAAGGGACATCAAGGGTAAGAAAGCACTGATTTGGCTCAAAGTCAGAGAACGCAATGTTGAACAAAACAAAGTACCTTTCCTTCTCAAAAGTTTTTATTGCAGAGTGGCAGTCAGCCATATATATAGAAAGCCTTTAATCCATATTCTGTTAAGATTGGGCTTATCAGAATCTCAGGGTGAAAGAACAGCCAAAGTTCTTTGCTAATTGTAAAGAGCTACAATTTAATCCCAGACTGATGAAATGGTTATGATGTCATGCTTATAATAAGATAACTCTATTTAATTTAGCCTCAGTGATGGCTTTAGGCACTAATGCCAACTATTATACCAAAACTAAAAAATGACATAAAGACTCAAACCTTGTTTTCTTTTTTACTTTAATCAAGTATAGTTGTTATTTTAAGACCTAAAGTTGACAAGTGTTGGCAGGATGATAAGAAAAAGAAATTTGTGTGCAGGTGGAAATGCGAGCTGTACTACCACTATTTAAAACAGTATATAGATTTCTCCAAAAATTAAGAATAAAAATTCCAGATGACCTGCTATTCCACTTGTAAGATTCTACTCCCAAAAATGAACAAACTAATTTGTAGATACCTATGTGCTACTATGTTAATTGAAGTGTAATTTTCAATAGTCAATAGCCAAGATAAGGAAATACCCACATTTCCTTCAGCAGATATGGTGTTTCATAATGCATCTAGATATGAAAAGGGTTTGTATACACAATGGGATTATATGCAGCTATTAAAAATCATAAAGTACTGTTTGTAAATACAAAGAACTACTGAGGGCATTGGCTGAAGAAATACTGTATAATTTCACTCATGTGGATGATAAGGAAATAAAGCAAAGTCAAAGATTGTAAGCCAGAAGTAACCCCTGAGCGCTGCCGGGTGTGACCCAAAATAAAATAAAATAAAATAAAAATAAAAAAGAACAAAATAGTGGTTTCCAGAGGAAAAAGGATATGATGGGGGTAAGCTGAATAAAGGGGAACAATTGAACTATGACACATGGAAAATAGAATTTTGGTAATATGTAATAATACTTATCATGTATTTTTTTTGTTTTCATTTTTGGTTCACCCAGCTTATTTCTGGTTCCATGCTTAGGAATCAATTATTTCTGGCAGTGCTAGGGACCAGTGGTGTCAGAGATTGGTTTCAGGCATTCATGTGCAAGCTAAGTGCCCTATCTACTGTACTATCTCTCTGGCCCCTCAAACTATAATGTATAATGTATAAAATGAATATAACATTTCAAATCAATGTGGCTTCAATAAAAAAGCTAAAAAAACTATTTTTCTAATATAAAATTTGTTTCTTGATACTGTCTAGAGGAACAAAAATTAAGATATAAATTACTAGAATTCCTTATCTTGCCTTTTGACAATATTATGTTTTCAATTAATATATAAATCAAGAATATGCAAGTTGACTATTTCTTAAATAAATTCTTCCCAAGTTTAAAAATGTTCAAATAGGGGCCAGAGCGATAGCACAGCGTTAGGGCACTTGCCTTGCACACAGCTGACCCTAGATGGACCTGGGTTCAATTCCCGGCATCTCATATCGTCCCCCAAGCCAGGAGCAATGTCTGAGTGCATAGAAGGTGTAGCTCCTGAGCGTCAATAGGCGTGGCCCAAAAACCAAAAAAAAAAAAAGTTCAAATAGATCCTTATGTTAACAATTAGGACTAAAATTTATGACTAAGAATTCATAATTAATTTTATTTTCTATACTAGAAATTTAAAGATAATTTAGATACCTTCTATTATATGATTAGATAAAGTATGCTATTGTAGTGGGTTAATCCCAAAAGTAATATCTACACAGAAATTGTCAGCAGGACCTTATTTGAAATAAAGGATCTTTGTAGATAAATTCAAGGTTTGGAGACTCACTGATTCTGAATTAGGAACCATGCTAAATCCAATAACACTTCATTTAAGAGACACACAAAAAAAAGTGCTGAAGAGATAGTATAGAAGTTAAGGCATTTGCTTTGTATGTGGCAACCACGATTCAGTCACCCGCATCATATAGTTCCCTAAACTGCACCAGGAGTGACCCCTGAGCAAAGAACCAAGAGTAAACTCAGAGTACCAATAAGTGTAGCCCAACCTCCTCATCTCCTCAAAGAAAGAGACTGAAGAGAAAAAACTGGAATTCTGTATAGTGGTAATGGCAGTAGAGGAAGAAGAGTTTTAATTTAGTTGCTTTTCTGTGGCTGTTGGTTGCTTGCTAGTCTCATGGTGATGGCAGCTGCACATTTCCCCCAGGGAACCAAGAAAGCTGCTGAAGGTTGAAGTCTTGTTCTCCAAGCAGCAACTGTGGCAAGAAAAAAATACTTTTGGAAAATGTGCAGTGTTACATCATGTGTGTCAAAATTGACAAATGGAAAACTTATGTATTCAGTGAGAGTAGCATGTTTTTCTCTAAGAGACCTTTTCATTTGAAAATGTGTGGTGCCTCCTCTTACTGAAAGCACTGGTTTATTCCCCTGTTGGAACCTGCTGGAGATTACGGTGAGTTGGACTCAATTCAAAGTTCTTTTATTCTTGTAAGAATTTCATGAAATCTCTTCTACCCATGGGTACACACCCTAGGATTACTAGGGAGAAACAGAGTTTTTTATTGCAATCTTTCTAAATGGAGAAGCATATTGGTTAGGAGGTTTGAGTTCTGGCTCTTTTATATTTTGGATTTCCCAGAGTCAGTTATTCAATCTGACAGATCAAATCCTGAAAATGCCAATGAGTTAGCTTGACTTAGTAGTTAAGAACTTACACAAAAGATGGTGTTACTGCAAAGGATATCGCTCATGAGAATAGAATTTGTGACCTGATTCCAAGTTCTGTCACTGATACCACACTGTCCCATCATTATGGATGTTGGGCGAATGAAATGAAATTCAGTGGAATTTATTGAACTATTTCTATCACTCCAGAGTTTTCTTAGGTTTTGAAACAAACTGAAGTCATAATGTCTGTAATAATCTAATCAGGAAGTTATGGAGCTCCTGTTTGTAAAACAGAGTTAGAAATGTTCCACAGAAGATTGAAAGTGCTAGACAAGGGGCCGGTGGCTCAGAGCAGTAAGGCGTGTCGGCCTTGCTGGCGCTAGCCTAGGACGGACAGCAGTTTGATCCCCCCCGGGCGTCCCATACGGTCCCCCAAGCCAGGAGCGATTTCTGAGTGCATAGCTAGGAGTAACCCTGAGCGTGTCCCCCCCCCAAAGTGCTAAACAAAGTGTTTTATGCTATGATTACAATTTTTCCATCATAAATTGTGCTTAAAAGGCAGCAACAGAGGCCAGAAAGATAGCACAGCGGTAGGGCGTTTGACTTAAACATGGGCTATGCGGGACAAACCTGGGTTCAATTCCTGGCATCCCATGTGGTCTCCTAAGTCTGCCAGGAGTGATTTCTGAGTGTAGAGCTAGGAAGAAGCCCTGAGTGCTGCTGGGTATGGCCCCCAAAACAAAAACAGAAACAAAAAAAAAAAGCAGCAATAAAAGCAAAGCTGATAATTAAAAATAAGGAACAAATGCAAAATACATGTAGAAGTCAGCGACACTGTTTAAATATTGATACTTGGGGCCAACCAACACTTTCTATTACCACAACCTGCAAAAAAGTCCTAAATGCAAAGATAGTGCAATGATTTTGATTTTTATTCATCATTTTAACAGGAAATAAAAAATCTTGTAAGAATGCTTCTGTTTTTCAGTACCACATAAGCTAGTCTCGTTGTGAAATTGAAGTACATGTGGAAAAATTCTTTTTTTAAGATAAAGCTATATTTGTTAAAACAATTCTGTTTGGTTTACTAAATTGTGATATTTTCCACCTCTTGGCCTAAATTCTCCCCAAAAGACTTTTTTCCTCATTACATGTTAACTTCAGCCTCTGGGGCTGTTCTACTAAATTACAAAATTTTAATTTAATTTTTATTAAAATACAAATTTGCATTTTTACATTCAAGTGTCTCTATTTTCTATAACATAATTATTGCTGGGAGAGGGTCTGGTGAGTTTCTCATGTATAAAAGAATTTATCAAAGGATAATGTAGTGACAGTAGTAAACAGGTCTATTCATAACACTGCAAAAGGGTAGAGAAAAACAAGAAACTAATTGACATTAGAGGTTGGGATTGGGCACATTACATAGTTTTAGAGCAGAGGAATGTGGTATATTTGTAGGCTGCATTGAAAAGATTTTGCAGTAGGTTGTAATCATCCTGTAGCATGTTTCCAGATGCAGTTTTTCCACATTAGGCACTGTTTCCTATGTCTGAAGTAGCAAGATTTTCTTGAGAACAACATGTGCCTGTGGTCAGCCAGTCTGCATGAATGTGCTCAAAACATGATTTCATAGTCCACATTTTTAGCCCACAGCAATATTCTCTACTAATGTTATTGAAATTCTACTTCACACAGATTATTTTTCAATAACTATTAAAATATTTTTTCCAAATCCTCTTAGGAAAATGGCTGCAGACTTTTTAACATAGACCATTCTCCTGGGGGTGAGTTGATAGCTAATTTTTATCTTGATGTGCATTTTTCCTGATCACCGATGATAATGAACACATTTCCATATATCTATTAATCATCCTTATAACATCTTTGAGAAAGTCAGTTCAGCCTCCCTCCACATTTTTGTGATTTGTTTTTTTTTAAACTTTATGTATCTTGGTTATTTTTAATATCTGTCTGATATTATGATGTGGAATGTTTTTGTTATATTTTACATATGCAAGAGATAATTTTGTGTTGGTACCTTTCTTCTGACTAACTCCACTCAGCATGAAATCTCCAGCTCCGAGTGTGCAAACTACTGATCAAAATGGCTTCTCTCAGCCCGTTCTTAGATGGCGCCAGCTCCACAAATAGCTAGTAACAATTCTTCTGAAGATGTCTGATGATATCGACTGGTTACATAGCCGCAGAGGTGTGTGCAAGGTAGATCTCTACAGTCCAACTGGAAAGCAAGATCAGGAGCGTAAAGTGATATGCTTTGTTGATGTGTCCACACTGAATATAGAAGATAAAGATCCAAAGGTTGCTGGCTGTTCCAATTCAGACAGTGAACTAAATCTTGGAGACCTAGAAGAGAAAGAAATTATTGTGATCAAAGACACTGAGAATCAAGACATGTCTAAGCTTCCTGAAGTATCAGCTAAGGCAGCAGAGAAAGGGTACAGTGTAGGTGATCTTCTTCAAGAAGTCATGAAGTTTTCCAAAGAACGACAACTCGATGAAGCCGTGGGGAACATGGCAAGGAAACAACTGCTAGACTGGCTGCTCACTAACCTGTGAACTAATAGCTCCTTCAACTCCGCTCCATCTTACCGCCCCCTCCCCACCACCTCACCCCTAGTTAGCATCCCACCCCAGCCTACACACCCTCACCATCTAGCCAGTTAACTGCATACTTCAGGATTATATTATTCAATCCGAGCAGTTGAACCGTGCAAATACAGGTGTTCACAAAGCTGGGCATGAGCATGAATAAAAAGTTAAAAAAAAAAAAAAAAGAAATCTCCAGCTCCAACCATGTAGCAGTAGAACCATGGCTTCATCTTTTCTTACAACTAAGTAGTATTCCATTGAGCATATGTACCATTGCTTCTTGATCCAGTCATCTGTTCTTGGAGATTTGGGTTGTTTATAGATTTATTTCTATGAATAGTGCTGTAATGAACATAGGCATGCAAATGTCTTTTCTAAATAGTATTTTGGGGCTTTGGGGGATAGAAGAAGCTTGACAACCCCTATACTACTACTATCACCATATTAATAGTAATAAAATTTTAATCTAACATTTTATAATTATCATAATTAATGGCATGAATTAACATTATTTGTTAGACTCCTTGAAATTCTTTACTGTAATTTAGGTAAAATTTTAATTTTTAGGGCAATGGCATTTTCCTTTCATGGACCATTTACCAGCACAATTGAAAATTCACTACTGCACTATTCAAGTCAGTGACATTTCAACCCTTCTGCAAGAACTTACTTGACATTACCTATGACATATATGAGAAACTGAAGGAATTCAGACATGACCCAACCAAGTATGCAGCTCTGGATTATTCACTAGTTTGAGTTATGGGTGCTTAAAAAGCATCAAATATAAGAAACCACTCTGACTTTCCTTCTGTTCTGAAAAGCAAGAGATAAAATTTCTTTATGAGAGATTTCCTATAACAAAAGATAGTAATTTTTTTTTTTTAGTTTTTGGGTCACACCTGCCAGTGCTCAGGGGTTACTCCTGGCTCTACACTCAGAAATTGCTCCTGGCAGGCTCAGGGGACCATATGGGATGCAGGGATTTGAACCACCGTCCTTCTGCATGTAAGGCAAACGCCTTGCCTTTATGCTATCTCTCCAGCCCTGATTCGTAACATTTTTAATTAAAAAAATCTTTACTTTCTGAGGATAACAAATTTACAATAGTGCTAATTTAGTAAATGTTTTTTGTATACTACATTGCTGCAATTCTACCACTACCAAAGTGCCAAACACCCTCCACTGTTGTCCTTATCTCATTTCTAATCCATCACCTCTATTTTCCCCTCCATTAATAATGTCAGTTTTGTTGTCAATGACCAATGGTTTCTTAGATATTTGTTTATTTCCTTGATTCATTTTGTATACCACATAGAAGCAAGATTGTTGAACAACTAATAATATTTTTAACATAAAAGACAAGAAGTTAAGGTGGAAAGAGTTCTATGTAAACACCTTGTTCAAATATTTTTCCTTCCTTTAATCTGACCATATAGTTCAGTCACTCTTCTATAAATGCCTCTTTAGTTTAACCTAATATAAAAGAAAGTTAACTTTGTAATTGGGTATGGGGGGAGTGTTTCATGTCCTATGAAGGCTCCAGGGCCATACAAAACTTGTATTAAAGAAATATGCATGCTTTTCTTCGGTTAATATATCTTATGTCAAATTAATTCCCAGACCCAGACAAAAAAAAATCCTAAAAAGTGTAAAAATAAAGATTTGTCTTCCTCATCGAACCAAACAGTTGATGACATAGAAATGAAAAAGAATTAGCAATAGAGAGAGTCAGGGCTGAGCAAAGATTACCAGCAGCTATCCTAAGGGCCACCTTTACATATATATATCTTTATTTAAGCACCATGATTACAAGCATGTTTGTAATTGGGTTTCAGTCATAAACAGAATACTCCCCTTCACCAGCGCAACATTTTCACCACCAATGCCCCCTCCCCCACCTCACCCCTGCCTGTATTCACGACAGGCATTCTACTTCTCTCATTCTTTAACATTGTCATGCTAGTTTTTAGTGTAGTTATTTCCCTAACAGTGTTCGCCACTCTTTGTGTTGAGCTTCAAATTGTCAGCCAGTCCTTCCGGCCCTTCCAGCCCTTAAAGCTATTGTCTCTGGACCTTATTACAGTAATATCTTTAATTTTTCTTAAAACCCATAGATGAGTCAGACTATTTTGTGTCTATCTCTCTCCCTCTGACTTATTTCACTCAACATAATAGATCCCACGTACATTCATGTATAGGAAATTTTCATGACTTCATCTCTCCTGAAGGCTGCATAATATTCCATTGTGTTTATGCACCACAGTTTCTTTAGCCATTCATCTGTTGAAGGGCATCTTGGTTGTTTCCAGAGTCTGGCTATTGTAAATAGTGCTGCAATGAATATAGGTGTGAGGAAGGAATTTTTGTATTGCATTTTTGTGTCCCTAGGGTATATCCCTAGGAGTGGAATAGCTGGATAAAATGGGGAGAAGAAATGAACAGATACTTCCTCAAAGAAGAAATACAAATGGCCAAAAGACATGAAAAAATGCTCCACATCACAAATCAAAACTACAATGAGGTACCATCTCATACCACAGAGACTGGCACACATCACTAAAAACAAGAACAATAAGTGCTGGAGGGGATGTGGAGAGAAAGGAACTCATTCACTGCTCGTGGGAATGCCATCTACTCCAGCCTTTATGGAAAATAATAAGGGCCACCCTTAATGAGGACTGGACTACTTGGTTAGGATGTTATATGCTAAGTTATCAGAGTCCAACCTAATGCTAAGGACTCTGAGGTAGGAGATAGGAGTCTCTGAGGTAGGAGATAGGAGTCTCTGAGGTGGAAAGTTACAATTGTCCATCAGATAGGGTTTTTCAATGATGACCCACCATCTGAATAAAAATACTACTAAAGTTAGTCTCCACTGTCACTGCCTACTACCAGACATTCTTCTCTTTTCACAATTATATTGATAAAAAAAAATTAGTTGTTTCTTTTTTTAATTTATTTGGTGGTATGAGCGTAGGGGGGCACATTAGAGCATTTCTATCTCTATTCTCAAGGATCATTCCTGGAAAGGCTTAAGGGAACATATGCAATGTCAGAGATTGAACCCAGGTAAAAATGCCTTACATACTATATTATTTCTCTGTTTCTTCATAATAGCTTCTAACAAAAGGTCAGTATCAGACTTTGGCAGCAATTAGAAAACATGAAAATGAGAACAGTTAGAAAGTTCTGAGATAACTTAAGTAATAAGTAATTAATTATTTACTTTTTGTGTTTTGTGCTGGGGTTATTTCTGTCTTTGTGCTCAGAGAGTGTTCCCAGAGAATGTTTGCAAAGAATGAAGCAATAAAAATAAACTATGACTGTATACAATATCGATCAACGTCACCAAAATACAGAGCAAAAGTGGCATGATACAAATTTTTGCAAATTAGGTCCAAAACAGGAAAAAGGCAATGTTGTTTGAGAACATATATAAACATGGTTTAATAAAAACAAGCAAACAAAAAGAAGGGACTAAGGAGATGAGGCAAGTGGTTGAGCACATGCAAAGCTCTGAATTTGACCCCTACCACCACATGGCTCCCCTTAGAGTCCCCATAACTAGCAGCTGTGAGTGACCCCGAGCACCATCAGGCCTATGGAGCTGGGTTCAACACCACTGGGATGACTCCTTTTTTTTTTTTAAGAAAGTAAATATATATATATTTATATATACAATTATAACATATAACATATAATATATAGTATATATTTATATATATACAGTTATACAGTGAATACCTTGTGAAATTGTGTAATTGTGATTTATTAGTTAATAAATTAGAAAAAGGAAAAAAAGAAAAGGAAAAAAATACCAGTCTCCTAAGGATCAAGATAATGGCTACCTCCAGGGAGAAAAGAGACATACTTTGGCAATTGACTTACTTTTTATTATATATTACATGTATATCACACAAAAGAAGTTTAAATAAAAATTAATCCTGAAGTGACATTAGAGGTAAGTAAAATTAATATATACTGAAAGGCAAGAAAGAGGATTTGGAGTCACATAGCCCTATATTAATGTGTTTCTGTTACTAATTAGTCAAGTAACTTTGAAAATTAGTTGAGAGCTCTGGCTCAATTTCTCCCTCTTTATTATTATTTACTAAGTTAATTCTAGTTCACAAGAATGTAAATGTTCATGTGTTTTAGGGAAACAATGTTAAATACTATGATTGCCATCAAAACACCATAGCCAATAAACCTGTTTCTTTCTCTCTCTCTCTCTCTCTCTCTCTCTCTCTCTCTCTCTCTCTCTCTCTCTCTCTCTCTCTCTCTCTCTCTCTCTCGCTTGCTCGCTCTCTCTCTCTCTCGCTTGCTCGCTCTCTCTCTCTCTCTCGCTTGCTCGCTCTCTCTCGCACACTCTTCAGTTAATCTCAGTTCTTTTGTCAGTCTAATCATATTTTTATATTTGAGCAGGAGTCTATGGTATTTAATCAACATTTTATTTACTCATTTGTCATTGGGTACTTGAGTTATTTTTAAATCTTTTTTTTTGTTTTGTTTTTTTGTTTTTGGTTTTGGTTTTTGGGTCACACCCAACAGCGTTCAGGGGTTACTCCTAGCTCTACACTCAGAAATCGCCCCTGGCAGGCTTGGGGCCATATGGGATGCTGGGATTTGAACCACTGTCCTTCTACAAGCAAGGCAAACGCCCCACCTCCGTGCTATCTCTGGCCCTATTTCTAAATCTTGACTATAGTAAATTTCACTACACTACACATTGTTGTGCACAAATCTTTTCAGATTTATAATATTTTTTGGTTTTTAATTTGTTTTCTTTTGTTTTTTGTTTTTGTTTTTGTTTTTGGGTCACACCTGGCAACACTCAGGGGTTACTCCTGGATATGCACTCAGAAGTTGCTCCTGGCAGGCAGGCACAAGGGACCATAAGGGATGTCAGGATTCAAATCAGCTGCCTGCAAGGCAAATGCCCTAAGCTGTGCTATTTCTCCAGCCCCTAGATTTATAATATTTATAATATTTTTGGCATAGAGAGATAAGGGTGGAATTGCTACATTATATGATAATTCTTTTTTCTTTTTAAGTGTTTTTAAGGAAGGAAGGAGAGTACAATGAGCAGAATATTTGACTTGCCTCAAGACAATCTAGGTTCAGTCCCTAGCCCTGAGCCCTGCTGGAGTGATTCCTGAGGACAGAGACAGAAGTAAGCCTGAGGCACGGCCTAAAAATAAAAACAAACAAATAAACAACATTAATTTCCATACTGTATTCCATAGAGACTAAACCAATTTACATTTTAATCATAGTGAATGTGGGTTCCTTCTCCTCTACAACCTTAAGACAACTGTAGTTTCTGGCCTTTTGATAGACCATTTTCACTAGTGTGAGGTAACATCTCCTTCTAATTTTTATTTACATTTACTTGACAATCTATGATGATGAGTATTTTGATTGTGTGTTATTTTGATTTATATTTTCCTGACAATCAATGATGCTGAGTATTTTGTTTGGTTGTGTTAAGTGTTCTTTTTTGTTTTGCTTTTTTTTTTTTTTTTTTGGTTTTTGGGCCACACCCGGCAGTGCTCAGGGGTTACTCCTGGCTGTCTGCTCAGAAATAGCTCCTGGCAGGCACAGGGGACCATATGGGACACCCGGATTCGAACCAACCACCTTTGGTCCTGAATCGGCTGCTTGCAAGGCAAACACCACTGTGCTATCTCTCCCGGCCCTAAGTGTTTCTTTTATAGAAGTGTCTGCCTGGTCTTCTCCCCATCTCTTTGTTCTTGGATCACCCCCAACATAATGCTTGGGAGTTACTCCTGGTGGTGCTCAGAGCACTATTTGCTGCCTGGGATAGAACAGACCTACCGCTGTGCTATTACTCTGGCCCCAATCCTATTTATTATTTTGTGATCTGAAAATTTACTTAATGTGATTTCAATTTTGATTTCAATTTTCTCTGGTTTGATACCTCAATAGCTAATTATTGACACTTGCTTTCTATTCCAATACATGGTCTATAGACTGTTCCATAGAAGAATGTATATTTTAATCTGGGATTTTGATTAGGAGTATGATAGGACTACTCTTATGATTAAAGTTTTCTTCTGTTTGATTATTCTTCTCTAAAGGAGTTACCCTTCTGTCTGATCAGCTGGCTAAACCTTCTTCAAATTATAAAGTTCATTAAATGCATAGTTATTGTTATTTTTTGCACTACTAATGGATAATTTCCTCAGGGCCTTTACAGGTCAAGTAGCTGGGATTTACAGCAGGCGAAGGATATGAAAACTTCTGTTCTTTGAGTCTCAAGGTTTCTAATCTTTATCATGATCCCCTGCAGGACTTATAAAAACACAACTTCCTGGGCCAATTCCCAGAATTTCTGATTTATAGGCCTGTAATAAGTTCTAAAAAATTTGCATTTCTAACAAGTTATAATACGTTTCCAGATAATATTATTGCTCCTAATCCAGTGACAACATTTTGAAAGCCTCTATTCTAGCCTGAAGCAGACAAATGAGCCCATTAGGATTCTTTTATTGATGGGGAGGGACGGAGTAGAAAGCTTCTTTGAGCCCAGACACTCTAAAATGGAAGCACATTTTTCTCTTACTGTTGAAAGGAGAGTAACTCTACTTTGTAGTCCCTTCCCTCTTTCTTTTTTTTCTAATAGGATCAGCTTTTCTAAACTAACTTTTCTAAACTAAACTTTTCTTCAAAGTCCAATACCCAGACTCTCTATGGAAGCCCCCACAAACACAGGCTACTTCCAAGGCCCTTTGGGGGGGGGACACCCTGCAAAGCTCAGGGCTTACTCCTGGCCCTGTGTTCAGGGATCACTTCTGGCCATGCTTAGTGGACCATATATGGTGCCAGAGATGGAATCCGAGTTGGCTAGTGCAAGGAGAGCACTTTTCCAGCTCTACTATCTCTCAGGCCCTGAAGATTGTTTTCAGTTGTTGTATAGTTTCAGCAAGCTATTAGGGAGTGATAAGGAGGGGAAATGGTAATCAGGAATATGTGTTTAATCTACCGGTATTTTTCCCCAGAAACTTTTATGAGAATGAAAGGAATTAAAGAGCCTAATGTCTGGGACATTAAGAATAATCAATAGGGGGCCGGAGCGATGGCGTGGAGCGGTAAGGCGTCTGCCTTGCCTGTGCTAGCCTAGGACGGACAGCAGTTCCATCCCCCGGCGTCCCATATGGTCCCCCAAGCCAGGAGCGATTTCTGAGCACATAGCCAGGAGTAACCCCTGAGCGCTACCAGATGTGGCCCCAAAACAAACAAACAAACAAACAAACGGGAATAATTAATAGGGGCCTGAGAGATGCACAGCTGTAGATTGGGCGTTTGCCTTGCAGGAGGCTATCCAGAAAGGATGGTGGTTCGATTCCCAGTATCCCATATGGTTCCCCGTGCCTGCCGAGGGCTATTTCTGAGCACAGAGCTAAGAGTGACCTCTGAGTGCCACTGGGAGTGACCCCAAAACAAAGCAAAACAAAACAAAAAAAGAATAATCAATAAATATTTGCTGTAATTATTATGTGTTTAACTTTTTGACATGAATGTTTACACAGATGGCTGCATCATCAGACTAGAGGAGTAGATTATTCCAGAAGGTAGTTTATATTTAAATATATCTCAGTTTAATAATTATAATTTTAACATTATGATTCTAAGATTAAAACAGAGAAATTATATAAAGCAGCTAGCAAATTATATAAGATGCAGAGGAAGAAAGTTTCTGGCGTTTCCTTTGGGAAATTGAGTTATGACCCGGTTTGATACCTCAATAGCTAAAGGATATCCCAAATGCTAGCAACTGGTTGACGTGTGAATCTAGTCTTTGTGAGCAGGCAGTGAGCACATGTCAAGCTTGTGATGTGCTTTGGCAGGAGTTCTTGATAAATGTTTTTTGTTCTTCAAACACGTGGTTCCAAAATTTCTAAACAAATTTCAGTTTGAATTTTGACTTTGCCTCCTGTGAGTGATGAGGAGTGCACGTTTTGCAATGCCTCAATCAATTTTTCGGGGTTTTGTTTTCTTCACAAAGAAAGTGTTCTAGGGACTGGAGCTATAGCACAGCAGTTAGGGTGTTTGCCTGGCATGCAATTGACTCGGATTCAATCTCTGGCATTTCATATGGTCCCCTGAGCCTGCCAAAAGTAATTTCTGAGTGCAGAGTCAGGAGTAATCTCTGCGTGTCACTGGGTATGAACCCCTCCCCCCCCTAAGAAAAAAAGAATAATGTGGGGTTGTTGTTTTTTTTTTTGTCAAGAGTTTTTTTTTTTCTTTTCTTTTGGGTCACAACATAAAAATCGATCCAGTGTTGGCAGCAAGCAAGGCAAATGCCCTACCGCTGTGTTATCACTCCAGACCCGAGGAAAGAATTGTTAACATATTCCTATCCTTAATACTTGGACTGCAGCTAAAATCCCAATAGTGTTCCTTTGCTTTATATACTTTAAAAATTATTCTGAAATATGTATATGTTATATGTCTTATAGAAAATAAAGTTAAAAGCAAAAAAAAAAAGAATTGATATGTCTAGGTAAAATGATTTAGCATTTAAAGGTAAGTTTTCATTAAGAAACTATAAAATACAAAAATAAATAAATAAATAAATGAAACTGTAAAATACATAATTATTAGTACAACTTCAGCAACCCTTTTGTGGTTTTTCTATTAAGCTCAATATATGGGTCTTTAGAAATTTACATATTAATATTTATAAAAGTGAGAATGAAATTATTAAACTCATTTCATATGACTCAGTTGTAACTTATTGAACTTTAGAGCTGGAGCAATAATACAGTAGGTAGGACATATGCCTTGCATGGGGTTGACTCAGGTTCAATCTCAAACACCTCAAATGGTCCCCTGAGACCACTATAAGTGATTCTTGAGTACAGAGCCCTGAGTAAGCCCTGAGAACTATCTGGTGTACCCCTAACCCCAAACAAACAAACGAGAAAACCCAATTTTTTGAACTTTACTCATTGGATGATTGGTAGGAGCAGGGAGACATGGATGAATATATGATGAGATCCTTATGCAAAACCATATTTTAACCATGAATTTGTTTATTTTTCTTTCTCCCCTATTAGACTCTGATTGTCTAATTTCTAGAAGATGAGATAGTGACTGACTCTTCTAGGCATTTGAAATCAGAGTTGTCACTTTTGAAGGATACTAAGAATTGGGATGGGATTGGAGAAACAGGCAGGACATGGCAACAGACAAGTGCAAAATTGACAGGGGAAATAATTAAGACTGTCAAGCACCACAATGACTGTCACTCCTGGGTTTATTTATTTTAAGAGGGGTGAAAATAAGGCTATAAAGTTTGAGGGCATCAGTACCTTTTCTGTTATGAGTTTTGATTTTGTCTGTAATGACTGAGATGTCATTCTATTTAGCATACAAAACATGATTAGAATTACAATTTCTTACTGCAAAGTATAACATTTTTCTCTGCAAAGCTGGGAATTAAATTCAAGGTCTCATATATGCAAGGCATGTGTGCTACCACCTAGCTACATGCCTAGTCCCCTGTAAAAATTAATTTTTATTTTATAAATCCTACAAAGCCCTAAGCATTATGCAACTTATATAGTGATTCAATTCACATTAGAACTCAGTTTTGGAAATATATAAATAATAATAATATATATATAATAAACTTCCTAATTTCAGTTGTGCACACTAAAATTTGGAGGTTTTTTTTCTTCTTTTTCTTTTTTGGTAGTGGTAGTGGTGCCCACGCAGTGCTCAGGAGGTCCAGGAAATGTCCCACAAGTACTTGGTTAAGTGGCCATTTGTTCAGTACAAGGGCTTGAGGATGTGGTACTGCTCAGCTCTTCTGGTCTTTCCTTGAAGTGCTCATGGTCTTCCAGGGCTATACCTGATAATGTCAGAAGATCATGTAGCAACAGACGTCTAACTGGGATCAGCTACATGCAAAACATGCACAATCTCTCTGGCCCTGGAGTTAATTTTTATAACATACAATACTGATGACAGAAATAAAATATTGATTAAAATTAGCTTTATATACAGGGATATCTCCTACCTTGAAAATATGTCATGTGGAATCAACTTAGACCTCAGGTGATTAGATACCATCCGTCCAGCCTTGAACCCTGGATCCCAGACATAGAAACGGCACAGTTCTTCACAACTGCTACAGGAAACAAATCCCATCCGGGACAGCCTTAATACTGCGAGGTCACCAACAAGTGCCAGCTCTAATATGACATCCTGACAACGAAGAAAATGGGAACAACTTGACCTTAGTGCAGGTTATCCTACCTTACCAGCTAACGACAAGACAAAATCAGAAGACTTGTCACCTTTTGGTAGGTCCAAAAGCCAAGATTGCGAGTTACAGATGACTGGCTGCTAGAACCATGACCAGACTGTATACAGCCTGGGACCAATAAAAAAGCCCTAGCCTAGGGTTTGAACTACGACCTGCACAATAAACATGATCCCCAGTTCCAAAGGTCTGGCAGAGACCATTGTAACGGAATGGGGCTTCTGGAAACACAAAGAAAGACACTATCCTAGGTGCCATCCTAGGTTCAGTGCAAAGACCAAGATCACCAACCACAGAAGATGGATTAAAATGACACTGATGGAACAGAACTTCTAGAACCACAAAGACTGACTTTATCATAACTCCCACCCTGGATCTGTGCAGATACTGAGATCCCTAGACACAGAGGCCTGATTGTATCACCCAGGACAGAGCAGAGGTCTTCCAAACACCACAAAAGCACCACCTGGAGAGTAAATGATCCTGAACAGTCTATAGTTGATCCCATGACAATACACTCCAAGGGCGGAGAAACCCCATATCTCTTAGGCCAAGTGAATTCCTTTTCGAATGACCCCAATATTTACTGTGCCAGGGCAGGAGGGAAAAAACAAAAAGCACAAAACATTGTTTATTTTTTATATATATTCTTTTATTTTCATTTATTATTATTATTTTTATTTACCTATCTATTTTTGGTCAATTTCTCTGTTTGGGTGTGATTATTGAAGTTGTCCCCAGTTATACTTATTCTTTCTCTTCCTTTCTGTTCTTTCTTTATATGCTATGCCATGTTTCTTATATCAAGACCATGGCGGTTTTTTGTTTGTTTGTTTTTGTTTTTTTGTTTTGTTTCGTTTTGTGGGGTTTTTTTGTATCTGTTTTTGTGGGTTTTTTTGTTTTGTTTTGTTTTGTTTTTGGTGCTTATCGTTATTGTTGGAGTCCTCACTGGATATTTGACACTTCTATTTGTACTGGTGGAATGTTTCACCTTTTTTCTCTCCTTCGTTTCTCAAACCGATGATGAGAGCCTCTAGAAGAATTCCGCTTATTTTTGGCGTATTAGACTTTTACCCCAGTTTATTACTTTTTTCTCCTTCAAACAAAACCACATAACTTGAACTAGCTAGTCCTGCCCCCCCCCCAGTTAGAGGGGGAAATAAGGGAGGCACCAGGACCAAACAGGTTCAAGACTACTAAGTAGTAGGCTAGATACAGAGGAGACCACATATTCTAGCAACCCTAGGGGTGAGGGAAGAAGATATGGGAGGTAGGACAAAAACTGAGGTGTAGGGAGGACAATTTGGTGATGGGAATCCCCCCCTGATTTTATGTAAATATGTACCTAAAATATTATTGTCAACAATATGGAAGCCACTATGATCAAAATAAAAATTATATTAAAAATTAGCTTTATATTCACACTTTTTTTTTTAATTTCCAGGGAGAGTTTAAGTGACTAGATTACCTCTCATTTTGCTTCTCAAAAAATTTTCTTAGGCTGGAAAAGTTGCTTAGTGGTAAAGTTGGTTAGGTTTCTAGAACTACAGGGGGAAAAAAAAAAAAAAGAAAATTGCTTAAGCTTACTATTTCTTGAGAATTTTACTATCTCGTGTTATTGAAACTAATAAATTTGTATTTTTACTGAGAACAAATATACAACACTGAATAATATATCAAAATGCTTGAGTGCATACCTGGGTATGAGAAGGCTGCAAGTACAACTGCTGAAATTACCAGGCTTTCAAACACTCTTTGGTGTGGCCCAATTGGCCCTCACCACTAATGGATCAGGAATTGAACTTCCAGGGTTGTACAAGACAGTTGAGTATTACTGAAAGCAGCCCCACAATTATTAGCACCACTAGGAACTTAATATAGAGATCTCCTATATTAAGATTTTAATCATGCTGGTTCATAAATTAAATTTGTTGTTTTCTTGAAGACATTCTTTTGAGATTCTTCTGGCTACTCCTCTATTACTATTTATTACCTTGAAGTCCTATTTGTGTTCCTGAAAATCTACTCTGATCACTAACTTTCATTGCTTTTTTATGTGTGTTCTATTTCTATTTAAATGGAACATTTGCTTCAGCAGTTGTTTTCCTGAAAAGGTGCATAAAATAATAAATAAAATAAATAAATAAAAGAAAAATAGTGGAGGGATCTAGAAAAAAAAATGTGTCCTCATCCCTGATATCTCATCTGCCTGTCAAATTCTAAGTTCAAAATAACTTTCGGAACTTTTTTATAATTAATTTCTATTGCAGTATCATTATTTACAACACTGCTGAAATTATTGTTTAGTAGTCACAGAACTAAACTATGCCATTTCCTCCTCCATTTTCAAAACTGCTAGTACTGTTGTTTTCTAATAATCAATTTTGCTAAGATAAATAGACAACTTCAATATCAGTCTAGTAAAGATAACTGACGACTTCTATTTGACTTCCTCTTTTCATGCCTCAAAATTGGCTCTTTTGACATTTTCTTCTTTGGATCCAAAGAACACACATGGTTTTCTTAAATGATATTTTGATCAGTTTTCTTCATATGTTCCCCTCCTTTGTGACCTCTAAATGTTAGAATTCCTATATCCTATTTTCTGTTCTGTATAGCTTCTATATATAGAATCACCCAGCCTTATGCTTTAAAAATTATATGTTGACAATTCCTAAATTTGTACTGGTAAGTTAAACTTCCTTTCTGAGCCTTATATTCACTTTGTCAGTTATATATTTTGTTATTTGTTTGTTTAAACTTAACATCCAGACCTACTGGGGGGTGAGCTTGTGATTACATAAATTCTCTATTTATCTAATTTATGTGATTAGATAAATCCTGCCACACATAATTCATGCACTCCAACTTTCTGAGCTACCTTCTCAGCCAGTAGATTCCAACTTTTAAATAACTATTTGACATTTTCCTTTCTTTTCTCCCAACACATAAAACCTAATAGACCAAAATGGACCTTTCTCTAAAACTAGAGATCTCCCTCTATTTTTATTGTCTCAATAAAAGGGCTGATGTTCTCTTTGTCCAATTCATAAATAATTTCTCTGATCTTGACTTTCAAAAGATATCTCTATTTTTTTAGAGATGTTAACCAGATCACATCAGTTCCCTGCTTTAAGTGATAAGATTGCTTTCCTCCCAGTGTCCCATATGGTCCCCCATGCCTGCCAGGAGCTATTTCTGAGCAGACAGCCAGGAGTAACCCCTGAGCAATGCCGGGTGTGCCCCCCCCCCAAAAAAAAGCACTCTATGTGCTTACATTTTACTTGTTATTTCATCAAACTCATTTTTTGTCATTCTTTATTTACTTGTTTTTTTTTCAGCTTCCTGTGTGCTGAATATATGATTTTTACTCTCAGAGCTACTCTTATTGCTCTTCTATCACTCTGGCTGCCATCTATTCTTCATATGCTTTATATGGCCAACTCCTTTCCATTCTTCAGATTTTAGTTTAATCATTCATTAAACATTTTATATCAAAGCACATAGAGATGCTAGATTTATTAGAAAAACTACACTTTTTGAATGTGTTTTGGATTTTAACATTTTTAGACAAAAATCTAAATGTCACCTCTGATTTGTCACCTTTCATGACTACTTTTCTTAGTTCATTATGCTGTTTCCTTAACTGCCTTAACTCTAAAATTATTTGACTAATTTTTTCTATTTACTTACTTATATTCTATCATTCTACACTGTCTTTAGACATTATCCTAATTTCTCATACAAATTTATATCAAGATATGGCACTTATTTGGTATTGAATAAATACCTGTTGGATGAAACACCATCCTGAAATTTAATAATATGAAAAAAAACCCTATCAGTCATGTAGAACACATTTCATATGGCAACTTTTTTTCTTTACATTTTTTTTTATTTTTCTCACTCCTTGAATATTTTATACCAGAGGATCTAAGTAGAATTTACCTAGGGGTTACTGGGGCTGGAGCGGTGGCGCAAGCAGTAGGGAGTTTGCTGTGCTAACCTAGGACAGACCATGGTTCAATCCCCCAGTATCCCATGTGGTCCCCCAAGCCAGGAGCGATTTCTGAGCACATAGCCAGAAGTAACCCCTGAGAGTCACCAGGTGTGCCCCCCCAAAAAAAAGAACTTACCCAGGGGTTATTGATATGTCATACAGAATAGAAAGAGTGTGAAGTATTTCTAATTTCATTTCATTTTTATATTTCTAATGTTAGGACATAACCCAGTAACTCTTAGGGCTTACTCCTGGTTCTGCTCTGCTCTCAGGAATCTCTCCTAGTAGGGAAAGGGGAGGATTTTATGTGGTGCTGGGATCTGGGGATAGAAAACCTGGGTCAATCATGTGCAAGACAAGTATTAGGCTTGTTTTACTATCTCTCCAGCCCAGAAATATCTCTAATTTTAAAAAGAAGTCGCATGAGAATTTTTGCTCCCAATCAGTTTCTCTTCTGATCTATCCCATTTCAATCTAAAACTAGAAGATAAGGAAGACAGCAAGAAAAGAAACTGAAGAAACTTTTAGCATCTTGTAGTGCAGTACAGTACTTTTTTTTATGGAGTATTTTCCCCCCTCCCAAATCAGGTGAGGTAGGAAGACTGAAAATTACTTCTTGCAAGAAAGCAAGGCCATCAACAATCATAACTGTTGGACATAGCTTTATTTGGGGAGAGGAGGGTCTTCTCAAGCAGTATTGGGGGGGGTCCTCTGGGCCACTCCTGGTGATATTCAGCCAACTGACCAGTGAATCATAGTTAACAAAGATCCATTGTTGCTTGGGTACCAGGGGTTCTGGGAATAGAAACACCAGGGCCACTCTCAAAGTGCTTAGAGCCTCCAGGATGACACCTAATGATGCTTAAATGCCATGTTGGCAGAGGTTGAATTTAGGGCCTTGCACATGCATCCTGAACTATTTTCCTAGACTTTGTGGAATTTTTTTTAATTATATGCATTTTGAATTTTTTAATCATCATAAAATTACAAATTTATTCATGATTGGGTTTTAAGCATACCATTCAACACTGTTCTCTTCACCAGTCTCCATTTCCTTCACTGCTACTTGCCTTCAATCCACAAATCTGCTTCTATAAAAGTTAGTTGTTTTTTGGGTTTTGTTTTGTTTTGTTTTGTTTGTTTTTTGGGTCACACCCAGCAGTGCTCAGGGGTTACTCCTGGTTCTATGCTCAGAAATCACTCCTGGCAGGCACAGGGGACCATATGGGATGCTGGGATTTGAACCAATGACCTTCTGCATGAAAGGCAAACGACTTACCTTCATGCTATCTCTCCAGCCCCAAGAGAGTTAGTTTTTTTTTAATTTCTAGTTTTGTACTGTGGTTTACTGTACTGTTGCTGAAGGATTTTGTACATGATACTTTATCATCTTTCAGCACCACTTCCTCCCCTTTGAACATTTTTATTATGTAACCAACATTTTGGTCCACCAAACACTACTTTGAGCAGGGAAAGAAAAATCGAAAGACAGCAAAGTGAAGGCTGGAAGTAGAGAAGGAGTACTCAGAACTTTTAATATAGCGAGAAAGTAGGAATGTTTAATCAGTCAAATAAACAACTCCTTAAGGAGTTGCTAAGCTTAAGAGTCCTTAAACTTCTTTTGTGTTTCTCTGTTTTTCTATCTCCTTACTTCTTATTTCAGGAATTTTTCACACTTAACCCTGCATCTCTTCAATTATTTGTTTTATTTTGGCAATCAGATTTTACATGCCCAAGTATCATTTCTTGTATTCTGATTGTTATTTTACATTGTTTATAAATTGCTTATAAAATCTTTAATTTCACTAAGAGTATTACTTCGTTGTATTAATCTTTAGGCACATTATTTTCAGCTTTTTTTGTTTGTTTTTCAGGCCACACCCATTTGATGCTCAGGGGTTACTCCTGGTTAAGAGCTCAGAAATTGCACCTGGCTTGGGGGGGACCATATGGGACGCAGGGGGATTGAACCGCGGTCCTTCCTTGGCTAGCAAGGCAGACACCTTATCTCTAGCGCCACCTCACCAGCCCCTATTTTCATCTTTTTTATTTTTATTTTTTCAAATCTTTATGGTCACACTCATTCATAGACTTAGTTTTTCTCAAATACCTGGTGTTTTGAGAGTTGAAGAACTAATACAGTAGGTAGGCGCCTGCTTCTTAGTACTCCTCCATATGGTCTCCCAAGCAATGCCAGAAGTAATTGAGTGCAGAGCCAGGAGTAACCCTTGAGCACCACCATTTATGGCCCCAAAACAAACAAACACAAATTCTGATTATTTTTGATCTTCCAGATTCATTAGTTAAAAATTTATTTGGTGTTTGAATTGGGGTTTTCTTTGTTATTAGATATGTAAAAACTTTATATATGGTTTTCATTTGTTATTGCATAAATAACACCACTTCATAGTAGAAGCATTTATGCATTGGAATAGTCAAAAATAAGAAGGTAGGGTCTGAAGGAATAACAAGTTAGGTGGAGTATATCTCACCAAAACAACATATGGCCCCTTGAGCACCACAGGGATCACCCCTGTGCACAAACCCAGAAGAACCATAAACAGCCCAGGGTATGGCCAAATCCTTTCCACCACAAAAAAGAGAAAATAAAATTTTCTGATGATGTAATCACCCAGAGATAATCATTAATATTTGGATCTATTTTATACCATCTTAAATGATAAGCCAGAAAACTTTTTATACAAAAAGGAATTTCATCATAAATAATTTGAGCCTGATTTTCTCCCTTACTTAGTGTACAAAGAATATCTTTCTATGTTAATATGAACACTGTCAATGCATCTTTTAATGACTAATAACTTTTCTTAATGATACATTTTATCACAATCTAACTATTGTATTTTATTTTTGTGTTTAAAATTTGGTTTTGGTTCATATCAAGTATGTTCAGGGCTTACTTCTGGCTCTGTGCTCAGATATTACTCCTGAAAGAACTATATGGGGTACCAAGAATAGAACCTGGGTTGGCTATGTGCAAGGCAAGAGCCTTATCAGCTGTATTATTGTACTGGCCCCAAATTATAGTTGTATTTTGGTTATTATTAATGCAAATGGTTTATAATTCTAGTAATATTTACATTTTAGGTGCATAGCCATTAAGAACTATACCAACAATCAAGATGCCCTAACAATTGTCCCCAGTTCCTGTCTCATCCTCCCATTGAATTTTAATTTTTACTATTAAAACACTGAAAGAGGGGGGCCAGAGAGATAGCATGGAGGTAAAGCGTTTGCCTTTCATGCAGAAGGTCGATGGTTCGAATACCAGCACCCCATATAGTCCCCTGAGCTGCCAGGAGTGATTTCTGAGCATAGAGCCAGGAGTAACCCCTAAGTGCTGCCGGGTGTGACCCAAAAACAAAAACAAACAAACAAACCAAAGAAAACACTGAAAGAGGGACTAGAGCAATAATACAGCATATAGGACACTTGTCTTGATGCTTCCAACCTAGGTTCATTCTCCAGAGCATTACCAGAAGTTATCCCTGAACACCATTCTAATTAAGCCCTGAGCACTGCCAGGTGTAGCCCAAGAACCAAAGTAATAATAATAAATATGAATACATATGAAAAATAATATGTAAAGTAATAATAATATGCAAAGTAATAATAATAAGTTAATCAAATAAAACACTGTGGAAATATGGTTAAATACAACATGTATTTAAATAAATTAATTTTCAGTTGTGCTCAACTGTATTTTAAGGGACTGGGGATATAGTTCAATGGTAGAGTACATATTATTTATATGTACTTATATTTATATGTATTTTATATTTATATTTGAGAGTTTACATGTGCTTACATACATATATACCATTATCAAAATGCATTTTTCCACATAATGAAACTCATAATCACTAACTAAAAAATGTCTATTAATTCAGAGGCTTTAATAAAGAAAATTTTCAGAGATTCTGTAGTCTAGAGGGGAGAAGTATATGCTGAAAAAAAAAAAAACAGTCCAAAGGGAACTTTGGAATTAACCAAAGAGTAAAGGAATATGGTCTGATTTTTTTTTTTTGACACCATACACTTATGGGCCTATTATATTTTACTGTGTAACAATGCACTTTTTTTTTGATAGTTTCTACTTGGCTTATTTGTGTTACTTAACTGACCAATCTGACCCATTAGGAAATGTCATTAGACCTAAATAGCCTAAAACAGGCTCTAATATACATATTTGTCATTTCATTAGTCTAGCAGAAAAGAGTTCCTGTCTACTTTATGAGGCATCATTTTCCATTTTATTTTAGAGAGTATTTCTTCCTAAAGGGGTCTCCAGGCATCATTCCAAAAGAATAGACTACAATAAAAATATTTCTGGCAACGAGGTTTGGCAGTCATTCATCATCACTTTTGTTGTATTCTAAAAGAGCATCACTAGGGGCCAGAGCAATTGTAAAGGAGGTAAGGCGCTTGCCTTGCATGTGGCTGACCCAGGCTTGAATCAAGGAACCCTGACGTCCCACATGGTCCCTGAGACTGACAGGAGAAATTTTTCAGTTCAGAGCAGGAGTAACCTCTGAGTGCTACCAGATGTGGCCCAAAACAGAACAAGTAAATAAATATATAAAAGAACATCATTATGTGAAGCCAGATACAAAATATGTGTATAAATACTTTATCTTAAATTTGTTAATTAAGGTATTGTAATTTATAAAACTATTCAAAGTTGAATTTCAGACATACAATGTTCCAATGACAATCCCATAACTTATCTTCCCCAGAATCCCCAGTCTGCCTCTAGATAAACACATTTTTAAGTTTGTTGTAGATTGGTTTTATGCTTTTAATTTAGTTGGTCCTGTGGTTCAGAAATATACTACACTGTTTAATGGGACAAGAGTAGCATTGCAAGGAGTAAAGCTTAAGGACGGAAAGAATTATGGTTATCTCTGCAAACATTGCCAGAAGGAGTCTGTAGGATTTGTTTTAAAATGCCTCTACTATGTTACAAAGGTAAATTTATATTTTGGTTATTTGTCATCCAAGGCATTTTCCCCAAACAAATAATAGAAAAAAATTATTAAGCAGATATGCAATACAGCAGACCAGGGCACTTGCCTTGTAGGCCACTGACTCAGGTTGATCCTTGCATACCATATGTTCCTCCAAGTCTTGTCAGGAGTGGTCCATGAGAGCAGAGCTGGTATAAGTCCTGAGCACCAGTGGGTGTGGGAAAGAGAAAAAAGATAGAAAGAAAGAGAGAGAAAAAGAAGAAAAGAGAGCAGAGAGAGGGATGGAAAGAAAGAGAGAAGAAAGAAATAGAAAGAAAGTAAGAAAGGAAGAAGAAAGGAAGAAAGAAAAAATAAAGAGAGAAAGAAAGAAAAAGAAAGAAAGAAAAAGAAAGAAGAGAAAGAAAGAAAGAAGAAGAAAGAAAGAAGGAAGGAAGGAAGGAAGGAAGGAAGGAAGGAAGGAAGGAAGGAAGGAAGGAAGGAAGGAAGGAAGGAAGGAAGGAAGGAAGGAAGGAAGGGAGAGAGAAAGGAAGGAAGGAAAGAAGGAAGGAAGGAAGGAAGGGAGAGAAAGAAAGAAAAGAAAGAAAGAAAGAAGAAAGAAGAAAGAAAGAAAGAAAGAAAGAAAGAAAGAAAGAAAGAAAGAAAGAAAGAAAGAAGAAAGGAAGGAAGGAAGGAAGGAAGAAGGAAGGAAGGAAGGAAAGGAAGGAAGGAAGGAAGGAAGGAAGGAAGAGAGAAGGAAGGAAGGAGAAGAAGAAGGAAGGAAGGGAGAGAGAAAGAAAGAAAGAAGAAAGAAAGAAAGAAGAAAGAAAGAAAGAAGAAAAGAAAGAAAGAGAAGAAAGAGAGAGAAGAGAGAGAGAGAGAGAGAGAGAAAGAAAGAAAGAAAGAAAGAAAGAAAGAAAGAAAGAAAGAAAGAAAGAGAAAGAAAGAAAGAAAGAAAGAAAGAAAGAAAGAAAGAAAGAAAGAAAGAAAGAAAGAAAGAAAGAAAGAAGAAAGAAAAGAAAGAAAGAGCGAGCAAGAGAAAGAAAGAGTACTTGACTCTTGAAAGGAATGTAAAATAAGCCATAAAATATCATGGGTATACCAGCCTTGCAACTGAAAATTAGCAATCTCTGGAGAAGATGCCCTGTGGAAGCCTTACCAACCGCAACTATCACCTACAACCCCTACTTTACCAATGGCCCAGCTTTGTCACTTAACCAATTTGCAGAAACATCACACTGTATTTTTTTGTTTACTTAAAAAAATTAATTACCACTTTCCTATAGCCAAGCAGTATAAAATACATTATTTCATGCCTGCCAAGGATGCAGATTTGGGAATGGGTGGGAATTCAAAGACAATAGTGGAGAGAATTTTATATTGGTGGTGGGATTGATGCTGGAACATGGAATAGCACAAATGTTTTATGAACAACTATGTGAAACATGGTCTTTAAATAAAGTAATTTATCATTAAAAAAAGAGGAAGAAATGAAGAAAGAAGAAGAAAAGAAGAAAGGAAGGAAATAGGAAGGAAAACTCTAAAGTACTTTAATTTTCTTGATTGTTTTAAAACATGGGTCATATCCAGTGGTGTTTGGAAGGGGTGGGTGAGGGGAGTGGCCTAGGACAAACAGTATACAGTACCCATAATCAAATTCAGGCCCCTTCTAGCACTTGAGATGCATCCTGGTCCCAGCACCCTATAGCTTTTAAAGTTCACTAATAGTTATTTGTTAACTTATATAATAACTTTATTTTGAGTGCCTATTATGTGCCAAATATTGGAATATGCTCCAAGGATATAAGAAAAGAAATTGCAGTGACTAGAGAGATATCAGAGGGGTAAAGACAAATGTCTTGCATACAAACCACAGTTCTACACCCAGCCTGAAGAGACCCCTGAGTACAAGAGTAAGCCCTAAGTACTACTGGGTGCCAGTTTAATCCACTGTGTTCAATATTTATTTTTCTCAAATAAAACGGGTTAAAGTTTAAGAATCCTGATCTGAGTGCAGTTGCAGAGATGACTCACACTGAAAACTATCATAACAATGTGAATGATGAGGGAAGTAGAAAGCCTGTCTCAATTACAGGTGTAGGGGGGGTGGGGAGGAGGAGATCTGGAAAATTGGTGGTGGGAATGTTGCACCAGTGAAGGGGGGTGCTCTTTACATGACTGTAATCATACAACTATAATCATGTTTGTAATCACGGTGTTTAAATAAAGATAAAAAAAAATTAAAAAAAAAAAAAAAAGAATCCCTGATCTAAAGTACCTTCCTATACATTTTCTTCGTGCCTTAATCTGACCAAACTGAAGAATCTAGACAATTGAGGACAAGTTCTTTAAAAAATAATTCCTTTAAGTGGTTTTTATGTGACTATCTAAAGATAACAAAATAGATTAGCTAAGAACGATTAAACTGAATTTCCACCAGATAAAAACCTAACTATCCAGTTTGCTTAGCAATTAACATAATTGGTAAATACACATCTTGCCTCAAAAACATATTTGGGGGCCCGGAGAGATAGCACAGCAGCGTTTGCCTTGCAAGCAACTGATCCAGGACCTAAGGTGGTTGGTTCGAATCTGGTGTTCCATATGGTCCCCCGTGCCTGCCAGGAGCTATTTCTGAGCAGACAGCCAGGAGTAACCCCTGAGCACCGCCGGGTGTGACCCAAAAACAAAAACAAAAACAATAAAAAACAAAAAAAACAAAAAAAACAAAAAACATATTTGGATAAAAATGATATAAATTATAAACACATTTATGGACATATGTGATGTAATAAACATATATTTATGTGCTCATGACAACAAACATTCAATAATTTTCAGTGTGGCTTCTACATTGTTTATTTCTTTTTACTAGAAAATCGGTAACTTTCTGTTTCCTAAAACTTAGGACTGTTCTGGTCTTTTTGGATCCTTTCCTTTTTTTTCTTTCTTTATCCTCTCTGTGGCTTTATCTGTTCTCCATACTGTGTATATTTGAAAGATTTACATAGCTAAGAACTTAAGATCTTGAAATTTGTCTATGAGGCTCTAGATCTAGATGGTAGACTTCAATCAGTTTTATTCTATTAGTGTAATAATCTGTCGTTGTTTCTAGACATATTTACAGGACTACCTCCCTGTATTTTTTTTGATAAAGTGGATTTAAAGTAATTTATATTTGAGAATGAACTCTTTTCTATTTTCTGCTCCAAAATTCCATTTTCTTGATAGTCTTACAAGCATGTGTGAGGGATAAATATGATCAGGATTGTCTAATTTTATGCTTTGAATGTTTTAGGGACTGCAAGCTAAGGCATTGGGGTCAGCAACCCAGATCCTCGTTACTTCCTACTACAAACAACCTATATCAGAAGGCAGCCTTGCAGGAGCAGAGTCTCTGTAGATAAAATAATTAGTAGTTGCACATGCCTTTAGAGGGTGAATAAAAGAGTGTTTGGCAATGGACTGATGGAGTAAATCTCCAAATGGTGAAATACTTCCTGGTTGTGCTGTTGAGCTGACTTGGAGCTACTGATTAATACAGTTTTAGTGACTCTAAAACTCTTACTTTGTAGACTTCAGACTTAAATATTGGCATCTTTGTTGCATTTTAAATGACAGTCAAGATAGTTTTGCTTTTACCTATCCACAGGTGCATGTGTGTTACAAACTAAGGTTTCATTACTACCCTAAAATAGTCAGGGGCTGGAGAGTTAAAACATCAGGTAAGGCAGACTTGGAAATGATTGACCTTCGTTCAATACATGGCACCCTATATGGGAAGCACGGCATCAGCATTATCAGAATAAGATTTTATGCATATAAGTAGGATTACAATGCCAAGACACAACAGGTTCAGTGTCGCCCTTCTTACCAGCTACAAAGTTCAGGTACAGCAGTTCTCAAGCTTATAGCAAGGATTAATTATTAGAATGCTGAGCCATAAATACCATGGGTGCAATCTCAGGTACATTAGCTGGAGCCAGCCTCTGGTGCGACATTTGGTTCTTTGGATGGAGGTAAAGTCTTTCCTCTGTGTTCAATGCTTCAAAATGGTCCACTGCTCAAGGTAATGCTGCTTTGACATCTGGGTGGCAGTCTAAAGGACTGATCCTGACTCCATCACTTCCTCATGAATAAAGTATCTGGATAGTAGTGGGTTATCTCACCTTCCTCTACTATAAGTGGGTGTCTAGGTTGAAGCTTCAAGATCTCTTTGAGTTATATGAGCAGACTCAAGGGACAGGAAGGGAGAGCTGTCCTACCACATTCCCCCTTTAATTTCCATAAAATCACAATATTCTTGAGTCTCATAGGGACAATAGAAATAGTAACAGGTGAGAATCAATTGAAGGTTAGGTTTTGTTTAATTAATTATTAATTAAATAGAGTCCTAGTGTTGTGGATGGATGAATGGTGAGGCCTTTCTGGGCCTGGCCTGGCACCTGCAGCCCCTGCAGCCATATAGTTCCCCAAGCCAGGAGTGATTTCTGAGCTCATATTCAGGAGTAACCTTGAATGTCACCTGGTGTGGCCCAAAAACCAAAAACCAAAACAAAACCAAAACAAAACAAAACAAAAAGATTAGCATTTGGCTTTGGGGAGGGGTAACAACTTTTAGCAACGTTGGACAAGCAACACATGAAAATTTCCTCAAGCTGATGCTGTGCTGAGACCAGCCAACTTCCAGGAGTGGCTGGAAGCAGGGCTAAAGTTCCCTCTTTCCTTAATTTAGTCAGAAATAGGGAGCATCCAGACTGGATCAGACTGAAAGCTGAATTTGCTCCGGGTGGGAAGAACCATCATTATCAACTCCAGCTGCCCCTTACGAATTAGATCACTACCATCAGTAAACCAAATTTCATTCGAATTATCCACATCTAAACCAATAATATTACAGTTTTTCAATCATTTGAGTAGATGTTGTATCTTATTTGTACAGAAGGCAAGTTATTAAAAGATAGTTTTCTCTCCACATTTACTGGCTATAACTGATTTAAATTATAGGTCAACTTTGTTTTGAAAAAATACTGCCAATAATTTTGCATACTAGACAGAGTCCTTTTATCTAAAACTTAGATTAAGCTTAAGTGGTCTTTCTGGGATCAGGGATAAAGGTTAGAGCCGGATGGCCTTTCCTGGGGACATCTCAACATATCCCCCAAACTGGCCTTAGGGCCAGTTTGTTTTAATTTTTCCTAACTTTGCTGATAGGGTTCTTATCAGTCGCATTTTCTTCCTTTGGGTCAGAGCCTGTTCCATGACCTTGCTCTTGACCAGTTGTAATTCTTGTTTGTTCTTAGGCTCTCTTGATCAAAGCCAAGGTAGCTTAATGCTTGCTCTAGGTTCATTCACTGGCCTTAGTGGGATCCTCCTTTTGGGGTGTCAGGAATTAAAGCAATCTTATGTCAAGTGAAGCAGAAGTTAATATGACAAATTCTCAGGATTTTAATGTTATTTACCATAAGGATTCACCTACAGCACTAGAATTTTGTAGTTGTTTATCTTTCTAATTATTTATTACATGACATAGCATTTTCTCTTAAACAAGACATTGATCATGAAATAGTGTTTTTCATAAAAACATACAAAAGACATTAAAAAAGAAAAAGTAAATAATTTATCATGATACAGTACTCTACATTACTTTAGGTAATTAAATTAAGAACATTTTTCTTTTTAATTTTTATAAATATATTTTTATTTAAACACCATGGTTACTAGGTTGTTCATAATACAGTTATTTCTTTAAGAAAACTTTTCTTTTGTGGGAGGGGGGGTTTGGATCACACCTGGCAGTGCTTAGGAGTTACTCCTGGCTTTATGCTCAGAAATTGTTCCTGGCAGGCTCGGGGGACCATATGGAATGCCAGGATTTGAACCACCGTCCTTCTGCATGCAAGGCAAATGCCCCACCTCCATGCTATCTCTTCGGCCCTAAGAAAAAATTTCTAAAATGTCTTAATAGATACATGGTATAATCTCAATGGGCTCACCTTAATAATATTTTTCATTCACTTGCATTCACTTATTTTTTGTTTGTTTGTTTGTTTGTTTGTTTTTAGGCCACACCCAGGGGTGCTCAAAAATTTCTGAGCTCAACAATCACTCCTGGCAGGCTCGGGGGACCTCATGGGATGCCAGAGATAGAACCCATGTCTTTTCCAGGTCTGCCGCGTGCAAGACAAACGCTCTACCACTGGGCTATCACTTCAGCTTCTTCCAATAATTCTTAAAGGTTCAATTCTTATAACCTTCGACATTTTCATAAAACTTCCATATAAATTATTATAAAACATTATTTAACCACACATTTAATCAGAGTAACACTGTTGTCAAAAGCAGTGCAAATTTCAAGATTGCAAATAGGATTAAACTTGTTTTAAATCAAGACTATGTTGACATAATTCTATGGAGCTATTCTCTTTTTTCTCAGTATATATCATAATTTAATATGACATGAATAATATTCCAATTTTGTGGGAAAGAATGGTTTACTAAATAAATACTGCTGGCTTGACTGGCTATTCATCTAGAAGAAAACGAACAAGTATCTCAGTTTCACAACAAACCCAAAAGTGAATTCCAAGTGGATTAAAAGCTTAAATACAAACAATAAGTCTTTGAATATTTAGGTAGCCACATGTAAATCCAGGCAAGAGAGAACCTTTATTTATTTATTTTTTGGTTTTTGGGGCCACACCTGGTGATGTTCAGGGGTTACTCCTGGCTTGAGCTCAGAAATCTCTCCTGGCTCAGGGGACCATATGGGACTCCGGGGATTGAACCCAGATCTGCCCTGAGTCAGCTACATGCAAGGCAAATGCCCTACGCTGTGCTATTACTCTGACCCCAAGAGAGAACATCTTTTTAACAAATCCCCCAAATTTTAGAAAGTTGTTAAAGAAAATATGATTATATAAATATTGAAAATATCTATATGGTGAGATATACTACTAACAAAATAAAAAATCAAAATATTCATTGAGAAAATATGTGCAATGTAATAACATTGAGTTTTAGGCATATAATATTTCAACAGTAATTTCATTACCAGTGAATGGAGCTATTCTTGCACAGATAATGTCATGATTTCCTTTTTTTATTTATTTAATTTTTTCACGTGTTTTTTGTTTGTTTGTTTGTTTTGGGGCGGCGCTCAGTTCAGGTGTTACTCC